>NC_074681.1:7421308-7426308 GCF_029448725.1 Salvelinus fontinalis | reverse complement strand
AACCACCGCCTGACACAGTCTGTATTTATTTATCTTGCTCCTTTGCACCCCAGTATCTCTACTTGCACATTAATCTTCTGCACATCTATCACTCCAGTGTTTAATTGCTATATTGTAATTACTTTACCACATTGGCCTATTTATTGCATTACCTCTCTTATCTTACCTCATTTGCACACACTGTATATAGACTTTTTCTACTGTATTGTAACTCTGTGTTGTTTGTGTCGCACTGCTTTGCTTTATCTTGGCCAGGTCGCAGTTGTAAATGAGAACTTGTTCTCAACTAGCCTACCTGGTTAAATAAAGGTGAAATAAATAAGTAAATAACAATTATATTTATTTATTATCTCCATTGTGGCATCAGAATTAGGTATGAAGGACGTCATTACATCCTCGACTTGCATGTTCTGTTAAGATGAATGGCCATAATGTAAAATGTGATTTCTGTCATTCTGAGCACCGTGGGTGGACGCCCTAACCAGGTTACTCTGAGCACCGTGGGTGGACGCCCTAACCAGGTTACCCTGAGCACCGTGGGTGGACGCGTACAGTGGGTGGACGCCCTAACCAGGTTACTCTGAGCACCGTGGGTGGACGAGCACCGTGGGTGGACACCCTAATCAGGTTACTCTGAGCACCGTGGGTGAACGCCCTAACCAGGTTACCCTGAGCACCGTGGGTGGACGCCCTAACCAGGTTACTCTGAGCACCATGGGTGGACGAGCACCGTGGGTGGACGCCCTAATCAGGTTACCCTGAGCACCGTGGGTGGACGCCCTAATCAGGTTACTCTGAGCACCGTGGGTGGACGCCCTAACCAGGTTACTCTGAGCACCGTGGGTGGACGCCCTAATCAGGTTACTCTGAGCACCGTGGGTAGACGCCATGGGTGGACGCCCTAATCAGGTTACTCTGAACACCGTGGGTAGACGCCATGGGTTGACGCCCTAATCAGGTTACTCTGAGCACCGTGGGTAGACGCCATGGGTGGACGCCCTAATCAGGTTACTCTGAACACCGTGGGTAGACGCCATGGGTTGACGCCCTAATCAGGTTACTCTGAGCACCGTGGGTGGACGAGCACCGTGGGTGGACGCCCTAATCAGGTTACTCTGAGCACCGTGGGTGAACGCCCTAACCAGGTTACCCTGAGCACCGTGGGTGGACGCCCTAAACAGGTTACCCTGAGCACCGTGGGTGGACGCCCTAATCAGGATACCCTGAGCACCGTGGGTGGACGCCCTAATCAGGTTACTCTGAGCACAGTGGGTGGACGCCCTAATCAGGTTACCCTGAGCACCGTGGGTGGACGCCCTAATCAGGTTACTCTGAGCACCGTGGGTGGACGAGCACCGTGGGTGGACGCCCTAATCAGTTTATTCTGAACACCGTGGGTGGACGCCCTAGTCAGGTTACTCTGAGCACCGTGGGTGGACGCCCTAATCAGGTTACTCTGAGCACCGTGGGTGGACGAGCACCGTGGGTGGACGCCCTAATCAGTTTATTCTGAACACCGTGGGTGGACGCCCTAATCAGGTTACTCTGAGCACCGTGGGTGGACGCCCTAATCAGGTTACTCTGAGCACCGTGGGTGGACGAGCACCGTGGGTGGACGCCCTAATCAGGTTACTCTGAGCACAGTGGGTGGACGCCCTAATCAGGTTACTCTGAGCACCGTGGGTGGATGAGCACCGTGGGTGGACGCCCTAATCAGGTTATTCTGAACACCGTGGGTGGACGCCCTAATCAGGTTACCCTGAGCACCGTGGGTGGACGCCCTAATCAGGTTACCCTGAGCACTGTGGGTGGACGCCCTAATCAGGTTACCCTGAGCACCGTGGGTGGACGCCGTAATCAGGTTACTCTGAGCACCGTGGGTGGACACCCTAATCAGGTTACTCTGAGCACCGTGGGTGGACGCCCTAACCAGGTTACCCTGAGCACCGTGGGTGGACGCCCTAATCAGGTTACTCTGAGCACCGTGGGTGGACGCTCTAATCAGGTTACTCTGAGCACCGTGGGTGGACGCCCTAAACAGGTTACCCTGAGCACCGTGGGTGGACGCCCTAATCAGGTTACTCTGAGCACCGTGGGTGGACGAGCACCGTGGGTGGACGCCCTAATCAGGTTACTCTGAGCACCGTGGGTGGACGCCCTAATCAGGTTACTCTGAGCACCGTGGGTGGACGCCCTAACCAGGTTACTCTGAGCACCGTGGGTGGACGCCCTAACCAGGTTACTCTGAGCACCGTGGGTGGACGCCCTAATCAGGTTACTCTGAGCACCGTGGGTAGACGCCATGGGTGGACGCCCTAATCAGGTTACTCTGAACACCGTGGGTAGACGCCATGGGTTGACGCCCTAATCAGGTTACTCTGAGCACCGTGGGTGGACGAGCACCGTGGGTGGACGCCCTAATCAGGTTACTCTGAGCACCGTGGGTGAACGCCCTAACCAGGTTACCCTGAGCACCGTGGGTGGACGCCCTAAACAGGTTACCCTGAGCACCGTGGGTGGACGCCCTAATCAGGATACCCTGAGCACCGTGGGTGGACGCCCTAATCAGGTTACTCTGAGCACCGTGGGTGGACGAGCACCGTGGGTGGACGCCCTAATCAGGTTACTCTGAGCAACGTGGGTGGACGCCCTAATCAGGTTACTCTGAGCACCGTGGGTGGACGAGCACCGTGGGTGGACGCCCTAATCAGTTTATTCTGAACACCGTGGGTGGACGCCCTAATCAGGTTACTCTGAGCACCGTGGGTGGACGCCCTAATCAGGTTACTCTGAGCACCGTGGGTGGACGAGCACCGTGGGTGGACGCCCTAATCAGGTTACTCTGAGTACCGTGGGTGGACGCCCTAATCAGGTTACTCTGAGCACCGTGGGTGGACGAGCACCGTGGGTGGACGCCCTAATCAGGTTATTCTGAACACCGTGGGTGGACGCCCTAATCAGGTTACCCTGAGCACCGTGGGTGGACGCCCTAATCAGGTTACCCTGAGCACTGTGGGTGGACGCCCTAATCAGGTTACCCTGAGCACCGTGGGTGGACGCCGTAATCAGGTTACTCTGAGCACCGTGGGTGGACACCCTAATCAGGTTACTCTGAGCACCGTGGGTGGACGCCCTAACCAGGTTACCCTGAGCACCGTGGGTGGACGCCCTAATCAGGTTACTCTGAGCACCGTGGGTGGACGCTCTAATCAGGTTACTCTGAGCACCGTGGGTGGACGCCCTAAACAGGTTACTCTGAGCACTGTGGGTGGACGCCCTAACCAGGTTACCCTGACCACCGTGGGTGGACGCCCTAATCAGGTTACTCTGAGCACCGTGGGTGGACGCCCTAATCAGGTTACCCTGAGCACCGTGGGTGGACGCCCTAATCAGGTTACTCTGAGCACCGTGGGTGGACGAGCACCGTGGGTGGACGCCCTAATCAGGTTACTCTGAGCACCGTGGGTGGACGCCCTAATCAGGTTACCCTGCGCACCGTGGGTGGACGCCCTAATCAGGTTACCCTGAGCACTGTGGGTGGACGCCCTAATCAGGTTACTCTGAGCACCGTGGGTGGACGCCCTAACCAGGTTACTCTGAGCACCGTGGGTGGAAGCCCGAATCAGGTTACTCTGAGCACCGTGGGTAGACGCCATGGGTGGACGCCCTAATCAGGTTACTCTGAGCACCGTGGGTAGACGCCATGGGTGGACGCCCTAATCAGGTTACTCTGAACACCGTGGGTAGACGCCATGGGTTGACGCCCTAATCAGGTTACTCTGAGCACCGTGGGTGGACGAGCACCGTGGGTGGACGCCCTAATCAGGTTACTCTGAGCACCGTGGGTGAACGCCCTAACCAGGTTACCCTGAGCACCGTGGGTGGACGCCCTAAACAGGTTACCCTGAGCACCGTGGGTGGACGCCCTAATCAGGATACCCTGAGCACCGTGGGTGGACGCCCTAATCAGGTTACTCTGAGCACAGTGGGTGGACGCCCTAATCAGGTTACCCTGAGCACCGTGGGTGGACGCCCTAATCAGGTTACTCTGAGCACCGTGGGTGGACGAGCACCGTGGGTGGACGCCCTAATCAGGTTACTCTGAGCACCGTGGGTGGACGCCCTAATCAGGTTACTCTGAGCACCGTGGGTGGACGAGCACCGTGGGTGGACGCCCTAATCAGTTTATTCTGAACACCGTGGGTGGACGCACTAATCAGGTTACTCTGAGCACCGTGGGTGGACGCCCTAATCAGGTTACTCTGAGCACCGTGGGTGGACGAGCACCGTGGGTGGACGCCCTAATCAGGTTACTCTGGGCACCGTGGGTGGACGCCCTAATCAGGTTACTCTGAGCACAGTGGGTGGACGAGCACCGTGGGTGGACGCCCTAATCAGGTTATTCTGAACACCGTGGGTGGACGCCCTAATCAGGTTACCCTGAGCACCGTGGGTGGACGCCCTAATCAGGTTACCCTGAGCACTGTGGGTGGACGCCCTAATCAGGTTACCCTGAGCACCGTGGGTGGACGCCGTAATCAGGTTACTCTGAGCACCGTGGGTGGACACCCTAATCAGGTTACTCTGAGCACCGTGGGTGGACGCCCTAACCAGGTTACCCTGAGCACCGTGGGTGGACGCCCTAATCAGGTTACTCTGAGCACCGTGGGTGGACGCTCTAATCAGGTTACTCTTAGCACCGTGGGTGGACGCCCTAAACAGGTTACTCTGAGCACCGTGGGTGGACGCCCTAACCAGGTTACCCTGACCACCGTGGGTGGACGCCCTAATCAGGTTACTCTGAGCACCGTGGGTGGACGCCCTAATCAGGTTACCCTGAGCACCGTGGGTGGACGCCCTAATCGGGTTACTCTGAGCACCGTGGGTGGACGAGCACCGTGGGTGGACACCCTAATCAGGTTACTCTGAGCACCGTTGGTGGACGCCCTAATCAGGTTACTCTGAGCACCGTGGGTGGACGAGCACCGTGGGTGGACGCC
>NC_074681.1:7338808-7418808 GCF_029448725.1 Salvelinus fontinalis | reverse complement strand
TATAACAGCCTCCACTCTTCTGGGAAGGCTTTTTACTAGATGTTGGAACATTGCTGCTATAACAGCCTCCACTCTTCTAGGAAGGCTTTCCACTAGATGTTGGAACATTGCTGCTTTAACAGCCTCCACTCTTCTGGGAAGGCTTTCCACTAGATGTTGGAACATTGTAGCCGGGGACTTGCTTCCATTCCGCCACGGGCACTAATGTTGGGCAATAGTCCTGGCTTGCAGACCAGGACTACTCTCTCCAATTCATCCCAAAGGTGTTCGATGGGGTTGAGGTCAGGGATCTGTGCAGGCCAGTCAAGTTCTTCCACACCGATCTCGACAAACCATTTCTGTATGGACCTCGCTTTTTGCATGGGGGCATTGTTCATGTTGAAACAGGAAAGGGCCTTCCCCAAACTGTTGCCACAAAGTTGGAAGCACAGAATCTTCAAGAATGTCATTGTATGCTGTAGCGTTTCCCAACACTGGAACTAAGGGGCCTAGCCTGAACAAAGAAAAACAGCCCCAGACAATTATTCCTCCTCCACCAAACTTTACAGTTGGCACTATGCATTCGGGCAGGTATCGTTCTCCTGGCATCCGCCAAACCCAGATTCATCCGTCGGACTGCCAGATGGTGAAGCGTGATTCATCACTCCAGAGAACGCGTTTCCACTTCTCCAGAGTCCAATGGCGGCGAGCTTTTACGCCACTCCAGCCGAAGCTTGGCATTGCGCATAGTGAGGCTGAGGCTTGTGTGTGGCTGCTCGGCCATGGAAACTCCCAACGAACAGTTCTTGTGCTGACGTTGCTTCCAGAGGCAGTTTGGAACTCGGTAGTGAGTGTTGCAACCGAGGACAGACAATAGTTATGCTCTTCAGCGCTCTAAGGTCCTGTTCTGTGACCTTGTGTGGCCTACCACTTCCCGGCTGAGCCGTTGTTGCTCCTATCCGTTTCCACACAGATGATATTACACACCTGTCAGCATCGGGTTGTGGCTGAAATAGCCGAATTCACCAATTTGAAGGGGTTTCCACAAACTTTTGTGTATATATAGTGTGTCTCTACTGTGTGTATCTCTCCCTGTGTAGCTCTCTCTCTGTGTATTTCTTTCAAAAATAACATGAAATACATGAAATGTTTATCCCCCTAAGGTCCACGCCTCCGCGGACATCAAATTAGCATAATAATATAATCCCCATAAAAATCTGTCAGTTTGAACTGGAGATATTTCAGTTTCTGCATTGGATCCACCGATGTCGCTTTTCCACATCTGAGGTGAAAGGTGACAGAGAGGTGTTTATCAGACCAGGAGACATCCCATCTGAGGTGAAAGGTGACAGAGAGGTGTTTATCAGACCAGGAGACATCCCATCTGAGGTGAAAGGTGACAGAGAGGTGTTTATCAGACCAGGAGACATCCCATCTGAGGTGAAAGGTGACAGAGAGGTGTTTATCAGACCAGGAGACATCCCATCTGAGGTGAAAGGTGACAGAGAGGTGTTTATCAGACCAGGAGACATCCCATCTGAGGTGAAAGGTGACAGAGAGGTGTTTATCAGACCAGGAGACATCCCATCTGAGGTGAAAGGTGAGAGAGCGGTGTTTGTCAGACCAGGAGACATCCCATCTGGGGTGAAAGGTGACAGAGAGGTGTTTATCAGACCAGGAGACATCCCATCTGAGGTGAAAGGTGACAGAGATAGAGAGGTGTTTATCAGACCAGGAGACATCCCATCTGGGGTGAAAGGTGACAGAGAGGTGTTTATCAGACCAGGAGACATCCCATCTGAGGTGAAAGGTGACAGAGAGGTGTTTATCAGACCAGGAGACATCCCATCTGAGGTGAAAGGTGACAGAGAGGTGTTTATCAGACCAGGAGACATCCCATCTGAGGTGAAAGGTGACAGAGAGGTGTTTATCAGACCAGGAGACATCCCATCTGAGGTGAAAGGTGACAGAGAGGTGTTTATCAGACCAGGAGACATCCCATCTGAGGTGAAAGGTGACAGAGAGGTGTTTGTCAGACCAGGAGACATCCCATCTGGGGTGAAAGGTGACAGAGAGGTGTTTATCAGACCAGGAGACATCCCATCTGAGGTGAAAGGTGAAAGAACTAGAGCGATGTTTATCAGACCAGGAGACGCCACGAAAATCAGTCTTTTCTCAAAAAAATGTTCTGTAGCATCCGAACGGTTTGGCTTACAAACTATTATAACCCATCTATGGAAAGACGAGACACAATGGTGTTCTCTGTTCTGCTCTACATCTTGGGACTCGTCTGGAGTCAGTACAGCCGATCTGCCAACGTCTGCCTGTAGCATCCCAACAGTTTGGGCTACACACTAATGTGACCCCTCTGTGGAACGTCCTGTCTGTAGCATCCCAACAGTTTGGGCTACACACTAATGTGACCCCTCTGTGGAAAGGCGAGACTCTCAGGAACCAGTACATGTCGGTTCTGCTCTAGGAAGCCCACAGACCTCACAACACTGGTCTGAAGGTCCCCTGGTACCAGTTGAAGAAATTAATGGAAGTAAATATGGAGACTGTTTAGTTCCAATAATAAGTTGTTAAATACATGTAAAAAAAAATATATATATATACAGTGGGGATGTAACGGTCCTGACCTGTTTTATGTTGGTTTTGTATGTGTTTATGGTCAGGGCGTGTGTTTTGGGTGGGCAGTCTAGGTTTTGTATTTCTAGGTTGGTTTTTGTGTTCGGCCTGGTATGATTCTCAATTAGAGACAGGTGTGTATCGTTTGTCTCTAATTGAGAGTCATACTAAGGCAGCCAGGGTTTCACTGGGTTTTTGTGGGTGTTTGTTTCCTGTGTCAGTGTTTGGACCACACAGGACTGTTTAAGGTTAGTCACGTTTGTTATTTTGTAGGTTTAAGTGTTTTCTTGTTGTTTCATTAAATCATGAACACTTACCTCTCCGCATCTTGGTCTGATCAATGCTCCTCCTCGTCTGAGGAGGAGAACTACAATGAGTGCCTTTACAGGGGAGAACAAGTATTTGACACACTGCCGATTTTGCAGGTTTTCCTACTTACAAAGCATGTAGAGGTCTGTAATTTTTATCATAGGTACACTTCAACTGTGAGAGACGGAATCTAAAACAAAAATCCAGAAAATCACATTGTATGATTTTTAAGTATTTAATTAGAGGGGGATTATGGTAGAAAAATTAACATGCAATTCTCTGGCAACATCTCTGTTGGACATTCCTGCAGTCAGCAGTACGCTCCCTCAAAACTTGACACATCTGTGGCTTTGTGTTGCGTGACAAAACTGTACATTTTAGTGGCATTTTATTGTCCCCAGCACAAGGTGCACCTGTGTAAGGATCATGCTGTTTAATAAGCTTCTTAATATGCCACAACCGTCAGGTGGATGTATTATCTTGGCAAAGGAGAAATGCTCACTAATAGGGATGTATACAAATATATGCACAAAATAATAGATAACAGAATGATGACAGAAATAAGCTTTTTGTGCATCTGGAACATTTCTGGGATCTTTTATTTCAGTTCATGAAACATTGAACCAACACTTATTTATTTTATTTCACCTTTATTTAACCAGGTCGGCTAGTTGAGAACAAGTTCTCATTTACAACTGCGACCTGGCCAAGATAAAGCAAAGCAGTTCGACACAAACAACAACACAGAGTTACACATGGAATAAACAAATATACAGTCAATAATACAGAACAAAAGAAAACAAAAAGTCTATATACAGTGAGTGCAAATGAGGTAAGATAAGGGAGTTAAGGCAATAAATAGGCCATGGTGGTGAAGTAATTACAATTTAGCAATTAAACACTGGAATGATAGATGTGCAGAAGATGAGTGTGCAAGTAGAGAGACTGGGGTGCAAAGGAGCAAGATAAATAAATAAATACAGTATGGGGATGAGGTAGTTGGATGGGCTATTTACAGATGGGCTATGTACAGGTGCAGTGATCTGTGAGCTGCTCTGACAGCTGGTGCTTAAAGCTGGTGAGGGAGATATGAGTCTCCAGCTTCAGTGATTTTTGCATTTCGTTCCAGTCATTGGCAGCAGAGAACTGGAAGGAAAGGCGGCCAAAGTAGGAATTGGCTTTGGGGATGATACCCTGGTACCAGTTGAAGAAATTAATGGAATATCTCTAGCTTCAGTGATTTTTGCAGTTTGTTCCAGTCATTGGTAGCAACTTTACATGTTGCGTTTATATAGGTGTTTAGTGTAAAATGCAATTTTCTCTCAGACCTGCAAATACGATGATAGATTCATGCAATGCTTATACTATGAAGGAGATCTTTCCACCCCTACTCTCGTCCACGGTGATCTGTGAACCCACGACCTTCCGGCCCGCAGCCCTGCGCGCTATCAAAATTCCTGCCATGTCATCTTTTAATGGACGTTTAGGCAAGACAGGCTAACTTTACAGCAGGGTTTCACAAACTCGGCCCTGGGTGTATGTTTTGGCTGTTGTCCTACCACGACACAGCTGATTCAAAATAATCGAAGCTTGACGATGAGTTGGTTACTTCAATCAGCTGTGTAGTGGACAACAACCAAAACGGGCCCCCAGGACCGTGTTTGGATAACCCGGACTCAGAGGATCTAATACAAGGGTAGGCGACCCCGGTCCTGGAGCCACTTCATGTTTTTGATTTAACCGACCTGGAACACCCAGGACCGTGTTTGGATAACCCGGACTCAGAGGATCTAAAACAAGGGTAGGCGACCCCGGTCCTGGAGCCACTTCATGTTTTTGATTTGACCGACAAAACGTGCACCCAGGACCGTGTTTGGATAACCCTGAGTTAGAGGACAGAGAACAGTTTCTAAAACTGCATATCTAAGGCTCTGGTCTGTCCAAGAAGTGAGGGGAAAACGGTACACATGTTCTAATTATTATTATGACGTATAGGGGATGGTCACTTGTTATTTTTTCAAGCGTTCAGAGAGGGTTTAGATCAAATATATTTTGTTGAAGGGAGGGCCATCCATTTTCATTTCAGAGGTCATTCTTTCTCCATGTAACCCTTATTGTAAATACCAGTCCTTTACAGCCTTATTCCTAAAACAGGAGGCTATCAAGTCCACAAGCGGGTGGGCGGAGATTGCCGTTTATGACAATTTGCATCTAAAAGCAGCCCCCTGCCTCCCGTCGGCTCTTTGCTAACTGGGCAGTTAAACACACAGTGAAATCCCAGACAACACCCTGTCGTTTTCTGCAAAACATCAAAGCAGTGACTCGCTCCTGCAGGCTCTACAACATCCGTTTCCTCACACAGGAAGCGGCGCAGGTCCTAGTCCAGGTACTTGTCGTCTCCCGTCTGGACTAGCTAAAACACACAACCCTGAGAAACACCAATTGTTTAAAGTGCTCCGTCTCTCTGTTTGAGGAAACTCTCTACTCAAAATCAAATACAAATATTTGTCTCATGCGCCGAATACAACAGGCGTAGTAGACCTCACAGTGAAATGCTGAATACAACAGGTGTAGTAGACCTTACAGTGAAATGCCGAATACAACAGGTGTAGTAGACCTCACAGTGAAATGCTGAATACAACAGGTGTAGTAGACCTCACAGTGAAATGCTGAATACAACAGGTGTAGTAGACCTCACAGTGAAATGCTGAATACAACAGGTGTAGTAGACCTTACAGTGAAATGCTGAATACAACAGGTATAGTAGACCTCACAGTGAAATGCCGAATACAACAGGTGTAGTAGAACTCACAGTGAAATACTGAATACAACAGGTGTAGTAGACCTTACAGTGAAATGCTGAATACAACAGGTGTAGTAGACCTCACAGTGAAATGCTGAATACAACAGGTGTAGTAGACCTCACAGTGAAATGCTGAATACAACAGGTGTAGTAGACCTCACAGTGAAATGCTGAATACAACAGGTGTAGTAGACCTCACAGTGAAATGCTCAATACAGCAGGTGTAGTAGACCTTACAGTGAAATGCCGAATACAACAGGTGTAGTAGACCTTACAGTGAAATGCTGAATACAACAGGTGTAGTAGACCTTACAGTGAAATGCTGAATACAACAGGTGTAGTAGACCTCACAGTGAAATGCTAAATACAACAGGTGTAGTAGACCTCACAGTGAAATGCTGAATACAACAGGTGTAGTAGACCTTACAGTGAAATGCTGAATACCTCAGGGTAGGGTCAGGGTGGGGTTAGAGTCAAGTCAGGGTGGGGTTAGAGTCAGGGTGGGGTTATGGTCAGGGTGGGGTTAGAGTCAGGGTGGGGTTAGAGTCAGGGTGGGGTTAGAGTCAGGGTGGGGTTAGAGTCAGGGTGGGGTTAGAGTCAGGGTTGGGGTTAGGTTCAGGGTGGGGTGGAGTCAGGGTGGGGTTAGAGTCAGGGTTGGGGTTAGGTTCAGGGTGGGGTGGAGTCAGGGTTGGGGTTAGAGTCAGGGTTGGGGTTAGAGTCAGGGTGGGGTCAGGGTTGGGGTTAGAGTCAGGGTTGGGGTTAGAGTCAGGGTTGGGGTTAGAGTCAGGGTGGGGTTAGAGTCAGGGTGGGGTTAGAGTCAGGGTAGGGTTAGAGTCAGGGTGGGGTTAGAGTCAGGGTTGGGGTTAGAGTCAGGGTGGGGTTAGAGTCAGGGTAGGGTGGAGTCAGGGTGGGGTGGAGTCAGGGTGGGGTGGAGTCAGGGTGGGGTTAGAGTCAGGGTGGGGTTATGGTCAGGGTGGGGTTAGAGTCAGGGTGGGGTTAGAGTCAGGGTGGGGTTAGAGTCAGGGTGGGGTTAGAGTCAGGGTGGGGTTAGAGTCAGGGTTGGGGTTAGGTTCAGGGTGGGGTGGAGTCAGGGTGGGGTTAGAGTCAGGGTTGGGGTTAGGTTCAGGGTGGGGTGGAGTCAGGGTTGGGGTTAGAGTCAGGGTTGGGGTTAGAGTCAGGGTGGGGTCAGGGTTGGGGTTAGAGTCAGGGTTGGGGTTAGAGTCAGGGTTGGGGTTAGAGTCAGGGTGGGGTTAGAGTCAGGGTGGGGTTAGAGTCAGGGTAGGGTTAGAGTCAGGGTGGGGTTAGAGTCAGGGTTGGGGTTAGAGTCAGGGTGGGGTTAGAGTCAGGGTAGGGTGGAGTCAGGGTGGGGTGGAGTCAGGGTGGGGTGGAGTCAGGGTGGGGTCAGGGTGCCGCGCCTCAGACTTTCACATGGGTGCAGGTCATTAGCATGTGTGTCTGCATGTGTGTGTGTCTGCATGTGTGTCTGCATGTGTTTGTGTGTGTCATCTTTGGCAGTCTGTGTGTGTGTCTGCATGTGTGTGTGTCTGCATGTGTGTGTGTCTGCATGTGTGTGTGTCTGCATGTGTGTGTGTCTGCATGTGTGTGTGTCTGCATGTGTGTGTGTCTGCATGTGTGTGTGCATGTTTTGGTGCTGACCTGGATAGTGGGATTAATTTAAATGTCGCTGTCTGTGTGACAGAAATGGTCTCTCTGTGTGTGTCTCTGTGTGTGTCTCTGTGTGTGTCTCTGTGTGTGTCTCTGTGTGTGTCTGTGTGTGTCTGTGTCTCTGTGTGTATGTGTTTATGTGTGTCTCTGTGTGTCTCTGTGTCTCTCTCTGTGTGTCTCTGTGTCTCTCTGTGTGTGTCTCTGTGTGTGTCTCTGTGTGTCTCCGTGTCTGTGTGTGTCTGTGTGTATCTGTGTCTCTCTGTGTGTGTCTCTGTGTGTGTCTCTGTGTGTCTCCGTGTCTGTGTGTGTCTGTGTGTATCTGTGTCTCTGTGTGAATGTGTTTCTGTGTGTCTCTGTCTCCGTGTGTGTATCTGTATCTGTGTGTGTCTCTGTGTGTATCTGTGTGTGTCTGTGTCTCTCTGTGTGTGTGTGTGTGTCCCTCTGTGTGTCTCTGTGTGTGTGTGTCTCTGTGTGTATCTGTGTGTATCTCTGTGTATCTGTGTGTATCTCTGTGTGTCTCTGTGTGTGTGTGTCTGTGTCTCTGTGTGTGTCTGTGTCTCTCTGTGTGTCTGTGTCTCTCTGTGTCTCTCTGTGTGTATCTGTGTCTGTGTCTCTCTGTGTGTCTGTGTGTGTGACAGGACATTTACCTCTACATTTTATTCATTTAACAGACGTTCTTACCCAGAGTGACTGACAGTAGTGAGTGTATACATTTAAAATGTATTTTCGTACATATCAGGAGTACACCAGTGGAGTTGATCAGAGCAGGTGAATGACCAGAGGATAGAAGATCACGGGATTATTCACCTGGCTGATTCAGACATAGTAGTATCAGTCTGGATCCTGGTCCATTCAGGTTGTACTGTAGTAGTACTGTAGTAGTACAGCTGTAGTGTATTTGTGGGTAGTGCGCTCTCTAGTGGTCATGGCTGGGACGACCATCGGATTTACTCATTAGACACACTGTTGTTGTTGGATACTGTTGTTGTTGTTGTTGGATACTGTTGTTGTTGTTGTTGGATACTGTTGTTGTTGTTGTTGGATACTGTTGTTGTTGTTGTTGGATACTGTTGTTGTTGTTGTTGGATACTGTTGTTGTTGTTGGATACTGTTGTTGTTGTTGGATACTGTTGTTGTTGTTGGATACTGTTGTTGTTGTTGTTGGATACTGTTGTTGTTGTTGTTGGATACTGTTGTTGTTGTTGTTGGATACTGTTGTTGTTGTTGTTGGATACTGTTGTTGTTGTTGGATACTGTTGTTGTTGTTGTTGGATACTGTTGTTGTTGTTGTTGGATACTGTTGTTGTTGTTGTTGGATACTGTTGTTGTTGGATACTGTTGTTGTTGTTGTTGGATACTGTTGTTGTTGTTGGATACTGTTGTTGTTGTTGTTGGATACTGTTGTTGTTGTTGTTGGATACTGTTGTTGTTGTTGTTGGATACGGTTGTTGTTGTTGTTGGATACTGTTGTTGTTGGATACGGTTGTTGTTGTTGGATACTGTTGTTGTTGTTGTTGGATACTGTTGTTGTTGTTGTTGGATACTGTTGTTGTTGTTGGATACTGTTGTTGTTGTTGGATACTGTTGTTGTTGTTGGATACTGTTGTTGTTGTTGGATACTGTTGTTGTTGTTGGATACTGTTGTTGTTGTTGGATACTGTTGTTGTTGTTGGATACTGTTGTTGTTGTTGGATACTGTTGTTGTTGTTGGATACTGTTGTTGTTGTTGGATACTGTTGTTGTTGTTGTTGGATACTGTTGTTGTTGTTGTTGGATACTGTTGTTGTTGTTGTTGGATACTGTTGTTGTTGTTGTTGGATACTGTTGTTGTTGTTGTTGGATACTGTTGTTGTTGTTGGATACTGTTGTTGTTGTTGTTGGATACTGTTGTTGTTGTTGTTGGATACTGTTGTTGTTGTTGTTGGATACTGTTGTTGTTGTTGTTGGATACTGTTGTTGTTGTTGTTGGATACTGTTGTTGTTGTTGTTGGATACTGTTGTTGTTGTTGGATACTGTTGTTGTTGTTGTTGGATACTGTTGTTGTTGTTGTTGGATACGGTTGTTGTTGTTGTTGGATACGGTTGTTGTTGTTGTTGGATACGGTTGTTGTTGTTGTTGGATACGGTTGTTGTTGTTGTTGGATACGGTTGTTGTTGTTGTTGGATACGGTTGTTGTTGTTGGATACTGTTGTTGTTGTTGGATACTGTTGTTGTTGGATACTGTTGTTGTTGTTGGATACTGTTGTTGTTGTTGGATACTGTTGTTGTTGTTGGATACTGTTGTTGTTGTTGGATACTGTTGTTGTTGGATACTGTTGTTGTTGTTGTTGTTGGATACTGTTGTTGTTGGATACTGTTGTTGTTGTTGTTGTTGGATACTGTTGTTGTTGGATACTGTTGTTGTTGTTGGATACTGTTGTTGTTGTTGGATACTGTTGTTGTTGTTGTTGGATACTGTTGTTGTTGTTGTTGGATACTGTTGTTGTTGGATACTGTTGTTGTTGGATACTGTTGTTGTTGTTGGATACTGTTGTTGTTGTTGGATACTGTTGTTGTTGTTGGATTCTGTTGTTGTTGTTGTTGGATACTGTTGTTGTTGTTGTTGGATACTGTTGTTGTTGGATACTGTTGTTGTTGGATACTGTTGTTGTTGTTGTTGGATACTGTTGTTGTTGGATACTGTTGTTGTTGTTGGATACTGTTGTTGTTGTTGGATACTGTTGTTGTTGTTGTTGGATACTGTTGTTGTTGGATACTGTTGTTGTTGGATACTGTTGTTGTTGTTGGATACTGTTGTTGTTGTTGTTGGATACTGTTGTTGTTGTTGTTGGATACTGTTGTTGTTGTTGTTGGATACGGTTGTTGTTGTTGTTGGATACTGTTGTTGTTGTTGGATACTGTTGTTGTTGTTGGATACTGTTGTTGTTGTTGGATACTGTTGTTGTTGTTGTTGGATACTGTTGTTGTTGTTGTTGGATACTGTTGTTGTTGGATACTGTTGTTGTTGTTGGATACTGTTGTTGTTGTTGTTGGATACTGTTGTTGTTGTTGTTGGATACTGTTGTTGTTGGATACTGTTGTTGTTGGATACTGTTGTTGTTGTTGGATACTGTTGTTGTTGTTGGATACTGTTGTTGTTGGATACTGTTGTTGTTGTTGTTGGATACTGTTGTTGTTGTTGGATACTGTTGTTGTTGGATACTGTTGTTGTTGTTGGATACTGTTGTTGTTGTTGGATACTGTTGTTGTTGTTGGATACTGTTGTTGTTGGATACTGTTGTTGTTGGATACTGTTGTTGTTGGATACTGTTGTTGTTGGATACTGTTGTTGTTGGATACTGTTGTTGTTGGATACTGTTGTTGTTGTTGTTGGATACTGTTGTTGTTGTTGTTGGATACTGTTGTTGTTGGATACTGTTGTTGTTGGATACTGTTGTTGTTGGATACTGTTGTTGTTGTTGGATACTGTTGTTGTTGGATACTGTTGTTGTTGGATACTGTTGTTGTTGTTGTTGGATACTGTTGTTGTTGTTGTTGGATACTGTTGTTGTTGTTGTTGGATACTGTTGTTGTTGTTGGATACTGTTGTTGTTGTTGGATACTGTTGTTGTTGTTGTTGGATACTGTTGTTGTTGTTGTTGGATACTGTTGTTGTTGGATACTGTTGTTGTTGGATACTGTTGTTGTTGGATACTGTTGTTGTTGGATACTGTTGTTGTTGGATACTGTTGTTGTTGTTGGATACTGTTGTTGTTGTTGTTGGATACTGTTGTTGTTGTTGTTGGATACTGTTGTTGTTGTTGTTGGATACTGTTGTTGTTGTTGTTGGATACTGTTGTTGTTGTTGTTGGATACTGTTGTTGTTGTTGTTGGATACTGTTGTTGTTGTTGTTGGATACTGTTGTTGTTGTTGTTGGATACTGTTGTTGTTGTTGTTGTTGTTGTTGGATACTGTTGTTGTTGTTGTTGGATACTGTTGTTGTTGTTGTTGGATACTGTTGTTGTTGTTGTTGGATACTGTTGTTGTTGTTGTTGGATACTGTTGTTGTTGTTGGATACTGTTGTTGTTGTTGGATACTGTTGTTGTTGTTGGATACTGTTGTTGTTGTTGGATACTGTTGTTGTTGGATACTGTTGTTGTTGGATACTGTTGTTGTTGTTGTTGGATACTGTTGTTGTTGGATACTGTTGTTGTTGTTGGATACTGTTGTTGTTGTTGGATACTGTTGTTGTTGTTGGATACTGTTGTTGTTGTTGGATACTGTTGTTGTTGTTGGATACTGTTGTTGTTGTTGTTGTTGTTGGATACTGTTGTTGTTGGATACTGTTGTTGTTGTTGTTGTTGTTGGATACTGTTGTTGTTGTTGTTGTTGTTGGATACTGTTGTTGTTGTTGGATACTGTTGTTGTTGTTGGATACTGTTGTTGTTGTTGGATACTGTTGTTGTTGTTGGATACTGTTGTTGTTGTTGGATACTGTTGTTGTTGTTGGATACTGTTGTTGTTGTTGGATACTGTTGTTGTTGTTGGATACTGTTGTTGTTGTTGGATACTGTTGTTGTTGTTGGATACTGTTGTTGTTGTTGGATACTGTTGTTGTTGTTGGATACTGTTGTTGTTGTTGGATACTGTTGTTGTTGTTGGATACTGTTGTTGTTGTTGGATACTGTTGTTGTTGTTGGATACTGTTGTTGTTGGATACTGTTGTTGTTGTTGGATACTGTTGTTGTTGTTGGATACTGTTGTTGTTGTTGGATACTGTTGTTGTTGTTGGATACTGTTGTTGTTGGATACTGTTGTTGTTGGATACTGTTGTTGTTGGATACTGTTGTTGTTGGATACTGTTGTTGTTGGATACTGTTGTTGTTGGATACTGTTGTTGTTGGATACTGTTGTTGTTGGATACTGTTGTTGTTGGATACTGTTGTTGTTGTTGTTGGATACTGTTGTTGTTGTTGTTGGATACTGTTGTTGTTGTTGTTGGATACTGTTGTTGTTGTTGTTGGATACTGTTGTTGTTGGATACTGTTGTTGTTGGATACTGTTGTTGTTGTTGGATACGGTTGTTGTTGTTGTTGGATACGGTTGTTGTTGTTGTTGGATACTGTTGTTGTTGTTGTTGGATACTGTTGTTGGATACTGTTGTTGGATACTGTTGTTGTTGGATACTGTTGTTGTTGTTGTTGGATACTGTTGTTGTTGTTGTTGGATACTGTTGTTGTTGTTGTTGGATACTGTTGTTGTTGTTGTTGGATACTGTTGTTGTTGTTGTTGGATACTGTTGTTGTTGGATACTGTTGTTGTTGGATACTGTTGTTGTTGTTGGATACGGTTGTTGTTGTTGTTGGATACGGTTGTTGTTGTTGTTGGATACTGTTGTTGTTGTTGTTGGATACTGTTGTTGGATACTGTTGTTGGATACTGTTGTTGTTGGATACTGTTGTTGTTGTTGTTGGATACTGTTGTTGTTGTTGTTGGATACTGTTGTTGTTGTTGTTGGATACTGTTGTTGTTGTTGTTGGATACTGTTGTTGTTGTTGTTGGATACTGTTGTTGTTGGATACTGTTGTTGTTGGATACTGTTGTTGTTGGATACTGTTGTTGTTGGATACTGTTGTTGTTGGATACTGTTGTTGTTGTTGTTGGATACTGTTGTTGTTGGATACTGTTGTTGTTGGATACTGTTGTTGTTGTTGGATACTGTTGTTGTTGTTGTTGGATACTGTTGTTGTTGTTGTTGGATACTGTTGTTGTTGTTGTTGGATACGGTTGTTGTTGTTGCTGGATACGGTTGTTGTTGTTGCTGGATACGGTTGTTGTTGTTGTTGGATACGGTTGTTGTTGTTGTTGGATACGGTTGTTGTTGTTGTTGGATACGGTTGTTGTTGTTGGATACGGTTGTTGTTGTTGGATACTGTTGTTGTTGTTGTTGGATACTGTTGTTGTTGTTGTTGGATACTGTTGTTGTTGTTGTTGGATACTGTTGTTGTTGTTGTTGGATACTGTTGTTGTTGTTGTTGGATCCTGTTGTTGTTGTTGTTGGATCCTGTTGTTGTTGTTGTTGGATACTGTTGTTGTTGTTGTTGGATACTGTTGTTGTTGTTGTTGGATACTGTTGTTGTTGTTGTTGGATACTGTTGTTGTTGTTGTTGGATACTGTTGTTGTTGTTGTTGGATACTGTTGTTGTTGTTGGATACTGTTGTTGTTGTTGGATACTGTTGTTGTTGTTGGATACTGTTGTTGTTGTTGGATACTGTTGTTGTTGTTGGATACTGTTGTTGTTGTTGGATACTGTTGTTGTTGTTGGATACTGTTGTTGTTGTTGGATACTGTTGTTGTTGTTGGATACTGTTGTTGTTGTTGGATACTGTTGTTGTTGTTGGATACTGTTGTTGTTGTTGTTGGATACTGTTGTTGTTGGATACTGTTGTTGTTGTTGTTGTTGGATACTGTTGTTGTTGTTGGATACTGTTGTTGTTGTTGTTGGATACTGTTGTTGTTGGATACTGTTGTTGTTGGATACTGTTGTTGTTGTTGTTGGATACTGTTGTTGTTGTTGGATACTGTTGTTGTTGTTGGATACTGTTGTTGTTGTTGGATACTGTTGTTGTTGTTGGATACTGTTGTTGTTGTTGGATACTGTTGTTGTTGTTGGATACTGTTGTTGTTGTTGGATACTGTTGTTGTTGGATACTGTTGTTGTTGTTGGATACTGTTGTTGTTGTTGGATACTGTTGTTGTTGTTGGATACTGTTGTTGTTGTTGGATACTGTTGTTGTTGTTGGATACTGTTGTTGTTGTTGTTGGATACTGTTGTTGTTGTTGTTGGATACTGTTGTTGTTGTTGTTGGATACTGTTGTTGTTGTTGTTGGATACTGTTGTTGTTGTTGTTGGATACTGTTGTTGTTGTTGTTGGATACTGTTGTTGTTGTTGTTGGATACTGTTGTTGTTGTTGTTGGATACTGTTGTTGTTGTTGTTGGATACTGTTGTTGTTGTTGTTGGATACTGTTGTTGTTGTTGTTGGATACTGTTGTTGTTGTTGTTGGATACTGTTGTTGTTGTTGTTGGATACTGTTGTTGTTGTTGTTGGATACTGTTGTTGTTGTTGTTGGATACTGTTGTTGTTGTTGTTGGATACTGTTGTTGTTGTTGTTGGATACTGTTGTTGTTGTTGTTGGATACTGTTGTTGTTGTTGTTGGATACTGTTGTTGTTGGATACTGTTGTTGTTGTTGGATACTGTTGTTGTTGTTGGATACGGTTGTTGTTGTTGTTGGATACTGTTGTTGTTGTTGTTGGATACTGTTGTTGTTGTTGTTGGATACTGTTGTTGGATACTGTTGTTGGATACTGTTGTTGTTGGATACTGTTGTTGTTGTTGTTGGATACTGTTGTTGTTGTTGTTGGATACTGTTGTTGTTGGATACTGTTGTTGTTGTTGGATACTGTTGTTGTTGGATACTGTTGTTGTTGGATACTGTTGTTGTTGGATACTGTTGTTGTTGGATTCTGTTGTTGTTGTTGTTGGATACTGTTGTTGTTGGATACTGTTGTTGTTGTTGTTGGATACTGTTGTTGTTGTTGTTGGATACGGTTGTTGTTGTTGCTGGATACGGTTGTTGTTGTTGCTGGATACGGTTGTTGTTGTTGCTGGATACGGTTGTTGTTGTTGTTGGATACGGTTGTTGTTGTTGTTGGATACGGTTGTTGTTGTTGTTGGATACGGTTGTTGTTGTTGTTGGATACGGTTGTTGTTGTTGTTGGATACGGTTGTTGTTGTTGTTGGATACGGTTGTTGTTGTTGTTGGATACTGTTGTTGTTGTTGTTGGATACTGTTGTTGTTGTTGTTGGATACTGTTGTTGTTGTTGTTGGATACTGTTGTTGTTGTTGTTGGATACTGTTGTTGTTGTTGTTGGATACTGTTGTTGTTGTTGTTGGATACTGTTGTTGTTGTTGTTGGATACTGTTGTTGTTGGATACTGTTGTTGTTGGATACTGTTGTTGTTGTTGGATACTGTTGTTGTTGTTGGATACTGTTGTTGTTGTTGGATACTGTTGTTGTTGTTGTTGGATACTGTTGTTGTTGTTGTTGGATACTGTTGTTGTTGTTGTTGGATACTGTTGTTGTTGGATACTGTTGTTGTTGGATACTGTTGTTGTTGGATACTGTTGTTGTTGTTGTTGGATACTGTTGTTGTTGGATACTGTTGTTGTTGTTGGATACTGTTGTTGTTGTTGTTGGATACTGTTGTTGTTGTTGTTGGATACGGTTGTTGTTGTTGTTGGATACGGTTGTTGTTGTTGTTGGATACGGTTGTTGTTGTTGGATACTGTTGTTGTTGTTGGATACTGTTGTTGTTGTTGTTGGATACTGTTGTTGTTGGATACTGTTGTTGTTGGATACTGTTGTTGTTGTTGTTGGATACTGTTGTTGTTGTTGGATACTGTTGTTGTTGGATACTGTTGTTGTTGTTGGATACTGTTGTTGTTGTTGTTGGATACTGTTGTTGTTGTTGTTGGATACTGTTGTTGTTGTTGTTGGATACTGTTGTTGTTGTTGTTGGATACTGTTGTTGTTGTTGTTGGATACGGTTGTTGTTGTTGTTGGATACTGTTGTTGTTGGATACTGTTGTTGTTGTTGTTGTTGGATACTGTTGTTGTTGTTGGATATTGTTGTTGTTGGATACTGTTGTTGTTGTTGTTGGATACTGTTGTTGTTGTTGTTGGATACTGTTGTTGTTGTTGTTGGATACTGTTGTTGTTGTTGTTGGATACGGTTGTTGTTGTTGTTGGATACGGTTGTTGTTGTTGTTGGATACGGTTGTTGTTGTTGTTGGATACGGTTGTTGTTGTTGTTGGATACGGTTGTTGTTGTTGTTGGATACTGTTGTTGTTGTTGTTGGATACTGTTGTTGTTGTTGTTGGATACTGTTGTTGTTGTTGTTGGATACTGTTGTTGTTGTTGTTGGATACTGTTGTTGTTGTTGTTGGATACTGTTGTTGTTGTTGTTGGATACTGTTGTTGTTGTTGTTGGATACTGTTGTTGTTGTTGGATACTGTTGTTGTTGTTGGATACTGTTGTTGTTGTTGGATACTGTTGTTGTTGTTGGATACTGTTGTTGTTGTTGGATACTGTTGTTGTTGTTGGATACTGTTGTTGTTGTTGGATACTGTTGTTGTTGTTGTTGGATACTGTTGTTGTTGGATACTGTTGTTGTTGTTGTTGGATACTGTTGTTGTTGGATACTGTTGTTGTTGTTGTTGGATACTGTTGTTGTTGGATACTGTTGTTGTTGTTGTTGGATACTGTTGTTGTTGTTGTTGGATACTGTTGTTGTTGGATACTGTTGTTGTTGGATACTGTTGTTGTTGTTGTTGGATACTGTTGTTGTTGGATACTGTTGTTGTTGGATACTGTTGTTGTTGTTGTTGGATACTGTTGTTGTTGTTGTTGGATACTGTTGTTGTTGTTGGATACTGTTGTTGTTGTTGTTGGATACTGTTGTTGTTGTTGTTGGATACTGTTGTTGTTGTTGTTGGATACTGTTGTTGTTGTTGTTGGATACTGTTGTTGTTGTTGTTGGATACTGTTGTTGTTGTTGTTGGATACTGTTGTTGTTGTTGGATACTGTTGTTGTTGGATACTGTTGTTGTTGGATACTGTTGTTGTTGGATACTGTTGTTGTTGGATACTGTTGTTGTTGGATACTGTTGTTGTTGGATACTGTTGTTGTTGTTGTTGGATACTGTTGTTGTTGTTGTTGGATACTGTTGTTGTTGTTGTTGGATACTGTTGTTGTTGTTGGATACTGTTGTTGTTGTTGTTGGATACTGTTGTTGTTGTTGTTGGATACTGTTGTTGTTGTTGTTGGATACTGTTGTTGTTGTTGTTGGATACGGTTGTTGTTGTTGTTGGATACGGTTGTTGTTGTTGTTGGATACGGTTGTTGTTGTTGTTGGATACGGTTGTTGTTGTTGTTGGATACGGTTGTTGTTGTTGTTGGATACGGTTGTTGTTGTTGTTGGATACGGTTGTTGTTGTTGGATACGGTTGTTGTTGTTGGATACGGTTGTTGTTGTTGGATACGGTTGTTGTTGTTGGATACTGTTGTTGTTGTTGTTGGATACTGTTGTTGTTGTTGTTGGATATTGTTGTTATTGGATACTGTTTTTGTTGGATACTGTTGTTGTTGGATACTGTTGTTGTTGTTGTTGGATACTGTTGTTGTTGGATACTGTTGTTGTTGTTGTTGTTGGATACTGTTGTTGTTGTTGGATACTGTTGTTGTTGTTGGATACTGTTGTTGTTGTTGTTGGATACTGTTGTTGTTGGATACTGTTGTTGTTGGATACTGTTGTTGTTGTTGGATACTGTTGTTGTTGTTGGATACTGTTGTTGTTGTTGGATTCTGTTGTTGTTGTTGTTGGATACTGTTGTTGTTGTTGTTGGATACTGTTGTTGTTGGATACTGTTGTTGTTGTTGGATACTGTTGTTGTTGGATACTGTTGTTGTTGTTGGATACTGTTGTTGTTGTTGGATACTGTTGTTGTTGGATACTGTTGTTGTTGGATACTGTTGTTGTTGGATACTGTTGTTGTTGTTGGATACTGTTGTTGTTGTTGGATACTGTTGTTGTTGTTGGATACTGTTGTTGTTGTTGTTGGATACTGTTGTTGTTGTTGGATACTGTTGTTGTTGTTGGATACTGTTGTTGTTGTTGTTGGATACTGTTGTTGTTGTTGTTGGATACTGTTGTTGTTGTTGTTGGATACTGTTGTTGTTGTTGTTGGATACTGTTGTTGTTGTTGTTGGATACTGTTGTTGTTGTTGTTGGATACTGTTGTTGTTGGATACTGTTGTTGTTGGATACTGTTGTTGTTGGATACTGTTGTTGTTGGATACTGTTGTTGTTGTTGGATACTGTTGTTGTTGTTGTTGGATACTGTTGTTGTTGGATACTGTTGTTGTTGTTGGATACTGTTGTTGTTGTTGGATACTGTTGTTGTTGGATACTGTTGTTGTTGTTGTTGGATACTGTTGTTGTTGGATACTGTTGTTGTTGTTGTTGTTGGATACTGTTGTTGTTGTTGGATACTGTTGTTGTTGGATACTGTTGTTGTTGTTGGATACTGTTGTTGTTGTTGGATACTGTTGTTGTTGTTGTTGGATACTGTTGTTGTTGGATACTGTTGTTGTTGGATACTGTTGTTGTTGTTGGATACTGTTGTTGTTGTTGGATACTGTTGTTGTTGTTGGATACTGTTGTTGTTGTTGGATACTGTTGTTGTTGTTGTTGGATACTGTTGTTGTTGTTGTTGGATACTGTTGTTGTTGGATACTGTTGTTGTTGGATACTGTTGTTGTTGGATACTGTTGTTGTTGTTGTTGGATACTGTTGTTGTTGTTGTTGGATACTGTTGTTGTTGGATACTGTTGTTGTTGTTGTTGGATACTGTTGTTGTTGTTGGATACTGTTGTTGTTGGATACTGTTGTTGTTGTTGGATACTGTTGTTGTTGTTGGATACTGTTGTTGTTGTTGGATACTGTTGTTGTTGTTGGATACTGTTGTTGTTGTTGGATACTGTTGTTGTTGGATACTGTTGTTGTTGGATACTGTTGTTGTTGGATACTGTTGTTGTTGGATACTGTTGTTGTTGTTGTTGGATACTGTTGTTGTTGTTGGATACTGTTGTTGTTGTTGTTGGATACTGTTGTTGTTGGATACTGTTGTTGTTGGATACTGTTGTTGTTGGATACTGTTGTTGTTGGATACTGTTGTTGTTGGATACTGTTGTTGTTGGATACTGTTGTTGTTGGATACTGTTGTTGTTGGATACTGTTGTTGTTGGATACTGTTGTTGTTGGATACTGTTGTTGTTGGATACTGTTGTTGTTGTTGTTGGATACTGTTGTTGTTGTTGTTGGATACTGTTGTTGTTGGATACTGTTGTTGTTGGATACTGTTGTTGTTGGATACTGTTGTTGTTGGATACTGTTGTTGTTGGATACTGTTGTTGTTGTTGTTGGATACTGTTGTTGTTGTTGTTGGATACTGTTGTTGTTGTTGTTGGATACTGTTGTTGGATGTTGTTGTTGGATACTGTTGTTGGATGTTGTTGTTGTTGTTGTTGGATACTGTTGTTGTTGTTGTTGGATACTGTTGTTGTTGTTGTTGGATACTGTTGTTGTTGTTGTTGGATACTGTTGTTGTTGTTGTTGGATACTGTTGTTGTTGTTGTTGGATACTGTTGTTGTTGTTGTTGGATACTGTTGTTGTTGTTGTTGGATACTGTTGTTGTTGTTGTTGGATACTGTTGTTGTTGTTGTTGGATACTGTTGTTGTTGTTGTTGGATACTGTTGTTGTTGTTGTTGGATACTGTTGTTGTTGTTGTTGGATACTGTTGTTGTTGTTGTTGGATACTGTTGTTGTTGTTGTTGGATACTGTTGTTGTTGGATACTGTTGTTGTTGGATACTGTTGTTGTTGGATACTGTTGTTGTTGTTGGATACTGTTGTTGTTGTTGGATACTGTTGTTGTTGTTGGATACTGTTGTTGTTGTTGGATACTGTTGTTGTTGTTGGATACTGTTGTTGTTGTTGTTGTTGGATACTGTTGTTGTTGTTGTTGTTGGATACTGTTGTTGTTGGATACTGTTGTTGTTGTTGTTGTTGTTGGATACTGTTGTTGTTGGATACTGTTGTTGTTGGATACTGTTGTTGTTGGATACTGTTGTTGTTGGATACTGTTGTTGTTGTTGGATACTGTTGTTGTTGTTGGATACTGTTGTTGTTGTTGGATACTGTTGTTGTTGTTGGATACTGTTGTTGTTGTTGGATACTGTTGTTGTTGTTGGATACTGTTGTTGTTGTTGGATACTGTTGTTGTTGTTGGATACTGTTGTTGTTGTTGGATACTGTTGTTGTTGTTGGATACTGTTGTTGTTGTTGGATACTGTTGTTGTTGTTGGATACTGTTGTTGTTGTTGGATACTGTTGTTGTTGTTGGATACGGTTGTTGTTGTTGGATACGGTTGTTGTTGTTGGATACGGTTGTTGTTGTTGGATACTGTTGTTGTTGTTGGATACTGTTGTTGTTGTTGTTGGATACTGTTGTTGTTGTTGTTGGATACTGTTGTTGTTGGATACTGTTGTTGTTGGATACTGTTGTTGTTGGATACTGTTGTTGTTGGATACTGTTGTTGTTGGATACTGTTGTTGTTGTTGTTGGATACTGTTGTTGTTGTTGTTGGATACTGTTGTTGTTGTTGTTGGATACTGTTGTTGTTGTTGGATACTGTTGTTGTTGTTGTTGGATACTGTTGTTGTTGTTGTTGGATACTGTTGTTGTTGTTGTTGGATACTGTTGTTGTTGTTGTTGGATACTGTTGTTGTTGTTGTTGGATACTGTTGTTGTTGTTGTTGGATACTGTTGTTGTTGTTGTTGGATACTGTTGTTGTTGGATACTGTTGTTGTTGGATACTGTTGTTGTTGGATACTGTTGTTGTTGTTGGATACTGTTGTTGTTGTTGTTGTTGTTGGATACTGTTGTTGTTGTTGTTGGATACTGTTGTTGTTGTTGTTGGATACTGTTGTTGTTGTTGTTGGATACTGTTGTTGTTGTTGGATACTGTTGTTGTTGTTGGATACTGTTGTTGTTGTTGTTGTTGTTGGATACTGTTGTTGTTGTTGTTGGATACGGTTGTTGTTGTTGTTGGATACTGTTGTTGTTGTTGTTGGATACTGTTGTTGTTGTTGTTGGATACTGTTGTTGTTGTTGTTGGATACTGTTGTTGTTGGATACTGTTGTTGTTGGATACTGTTGTTGTTGTTGTTGGATACTGTTGTTGTTGTTGGATACTGTTGTTGTTGTTGTTGGATACTGTTGTTGTTGGATACTGTTGTTGTTGTTGGATACTGTTGTTGTTGGATACTGTTGTTGTTGTTGGATACTGTTGTTGTTGTTGTTGGATACTGTTGTTGTTGGATACTGTTGTTGTTGGATACTGTTGTTGTTGGATACTGTTGTTGTTGTTGGATACTGTTGTTGTTGTTGGATACTGTTGTTGTTGTTGGATACTGTTGTTGTTGTTGTTGGATACGGTTGTTGTTGTTGCTGGATACGGTTGTTGTTGTTGCTGGATACGGTTGTTGTTGTTGTTGGATACTGTTGTTGTTGTTGGATACTGTTGTTGTTGTTGGATACTGTTGTTGTTGTTGGATACTGTTGTTGTTGTTGGATACTGTTGTTGTTGTTGGATACTGTTGTTGTTGTTGTTGGATACTGTTGTTGTTGTTGTTGGATACTGTTGTTGTTGTTGTTGGATACTGTTGTTGTTGTTGTTGGATACTGTTGTTGTTGTTGTTGGATACTGTTGTTGTTGGATACTGTTGTTGTTGGATACTGTTGTTGTTGTTGTTGGATACTGTTGTTGTTGTTGTTGGATACTGTTGTTGTTGTTGTTGGATACTGTTGTTGTTGTTGTTGGATACTGTTGTTGTTGTTGTTGGATACTGTTGTTGTTGTTGTTGGATACTGTTGTTGTTGGATACTGTTGTTGTTGTTGGATACTGTTGTTGTTGTTGTTGGATACTGTTGTTGTTGTTGTTGGATACTGTTGTTGTTGGATACTGTTGTTGTTGGATACTGTTGTTGTTGGATACTGTTGTTGTTGGATACTGTTGTTGTTGGATACTGTTGTTGTTGGATACTGTTGTTGTTGTTGGATACTGTTGTTGTTGTTGGATACTGTTGTTGTTGTTGGATACTGTTGTTGTTGTTGGATACTGTTGTTGTTGTTGGATACTGTTGTTGTTGTTGGATACTGTTGTTGTTGTTGTTGGATACGGTTGTTGTTGTTGTTGGATACGGTTGTTGTTGTTGCTGGATACGGTTGTTGTTGTTGCTGGATACGGTTGTTGTTGTTGGATACGGTTGTTGTTGTTGGATACTGTTGTTGTTGTTGGATACTGTTGTTGTTGTTGGATACTGTTGTTGTTGTTGGATACTGTTGTTGTTGTTGGATACTGTTGTTGTTGTTGTTGGATACTGTTGTTGTTGTTGTTGGATACTGTTGTTGTTGTTGTTGGATACTGTTGTTGTTGTTGTTGGATACTGTTGTTGTTGTTGTTGGATACTGTTGTTGTTGTTGTTGGATACTGTTGTTGTTGTTGTTGGATACTGTTGTTGTTGTTGTTGGATACTGTTGTTGTTGTTGGATACTGTTGTTGTTGTTGTTGGATACTGTTGTTGTTGTTGGATACTGTTGTTGTTGTTGGATACTGTTGTTGTTGTTGTTGGATACTGTTGTTGTTGGATACTGTTGTTGTTGTTGGATACTGTTGTTGTTGTTGGATACTGTTGTTGTTGTTGTTGGATACTGTTGTTGTTGTTGTTGGATACTGTTGTTGTTGTTGTTGGATACTGTTGTTGTTGGATACTGTTGTTGTTGGATACTGTTGTTGTTGGATACTGTTGTTGTTGGATACTGTTGTTGTTGTTGGATACTGTTGTTGTTGTTGGATACTGTTGTTGTTGTTGGATACTGTTGTTGTTGTTGTTGGATACTGTTGTTGTTGTTGTTGGATACTGTTGTTGTTGTTGTTGGATACTGTTGTTGTTGTTGTTGGATACGGTTGTTGTTGTTGTTGGATACGGTTGTTGTTGTTGTTGGATACTGTTGTTGTTGTTGGATACTGTTGTTGTTGTTGTTGGATACTGTTGTTGTTGGATACTGTTGTTGTTGTTGTTGGATACTGTTGTTGTTGTTGTTGTTGGATACTGTTGTTGTTGGATACTGTTGTTGTTGTTGTTGGATACTTGTTGTTGTTGTTGTTGGATACTGTTGTTGTTGTTGTTGGATACGGTTGTTGTTGTTGTTGGATACTGTTGTTGTTGGATACGGTTGTTGTTGTTGTTGTTGGATACTGTTGTTGTTGTTGTTGGATATTGTTGTTGTTGGATACTGTTGTTGTTGTTGTTGGAAACTGTTGTTGTTGTTGTTGGATACGGTTGTTGTTGTTGTTGGATACGGTTGTTGTTGTTGTTGGATACGGTTGTTGTTGTTGGATACGGTTGTTGTTGTTGGATACGGTTGTTGTTGTTGTTGGATACGGTTGTTGTTGTTGGATACTGTTGTTGTTGTTGTTGGATACTGTTGTTGTTGTTGTTGGATACTGTTGTTGTTGTTGTTGGATACTGTTGTTGTTGGATACTGTTGTTGTTGTTGTTGGATACTGTTGTTGTTGTTGGATACTGTTGTTGTTGTTGGATACTGTTGTTGTTGTTGGATACTGTTGTTGTTGTTGGATACTGTTGTTGTTGGATACTGTTGTTGTTGTTGGATACTGTTGTTGTTGTTGGATACTGTTGTTGTTGGATACTGTTGTTGTTGGATACTGTTGTTGTTGGATACTGTTGTTGTTGTTGTTGGATACTGTTGTTGTTGGATACTGTTGTTGTTGTTGTTGGATACTGTTGTTGTTGTTGTTGGATACTGTTGTTGTTGTTGTTGGATACTGTTGTTGTTGGATACTGTTGTTGTTGGATACTGTTGTTGTTGTTGTTGGATACTGTTGTTGTTGGATACTGTTGTTGTTGGATACTGTTGTTGTTGTTGTTGGATACTGTTGTTGTTGTTGGATACTGTTGTTGTTGTTGTTGGATACTGTTGTTGTTGTTGTTGGATACTGTTGTTGTTGTTGTTGGATACTGTTGTTGTTGGATACTGTTGTTGTTGTTGTTGGATACTGTTGTTGTTGTTGTTGGATACTGTTGTTGTTGGATATTGTTGTTGTTGGATACTGTTGTTGTTGGATACTGTTGTTGTTGTTGTTGGATACTGTTGTTGTTGTTGTTGGATACTGTTGTTGTTGTTGTTGGATACTGTTGTTGGATACTGTTGTTGTTGTTGTTGGATACTGTTGTTGTTGGATACTGTTGTTGTTGTTGTTGGATACTGTTGTTGTTGGATATTGTTGTTGTTGGATACTGTTGTTGTTGGATACTGTTGTTGTTGGATACTGTTGTTGTTGGATACTGTTGTTGTTGTTGTTGGATACTGTTGTTGTTGGATACTGTTGTTGTTGGATACTGTTGTTGTTGGATACTGTTGTTGTTGTTGTTGGATACTGTTGTTGTTGGATACTGTTGTTGTTGGATACTGTTGTTGTTGGATACTGTTGTTGTTGTTGTTGGATACTGTTGTTGTTGGATACTGTTGTTGTTGTTGTTGGATACTGTTGTTGTTGGATACTGTTGTTGTTGTTGTTGGATACTGTTGTTGTTGTTGTTGGATACTGTTGTTGTTGGATATTGTTGTTGTTGGATACTGTTGTTGTTGGATACTGTTGTTGTTGTTGTTGGATACTGTTGTTGTTGTTGTTGTTGGATACTGTTGTTGTTGGATACTGTTGTTGTTGGATACTGTTGTTGTTGGATACTGTTGTTGTTGTTGTTGGATACTGTTGTTGTTGGATACTGTTGTTGTTGGATACTGTTGTTGTTGTTGTTGGATACTGTTGTTGTTGTTGGATACTGTTGTTGTTGTTGGATACTGTTGTTGTTGTTGTTGGATACTGTTGTTGTTGGATACTGTTGTTGTTGTTGTTGGATACTGTTGTTGTTGGATATTGTTGTTGTTGGATATTGTTGTTGTTGGATACTGTTGTTGTTGGATACTGTTGTTGTTGGATATTGTTGTTGTTGGATATTGTTGTTGTTGGATACTGTTGTTGTTGTTGTTGGATACGGTTGTTGTTGGATACTGTTGTTGTTGTTGTTGGATACTGTTGTTGTTGTTGTTGGATACTGTTGTTGTTGTTGTTGGATACTGTTGTTGTTGTTGGATACTGTTGTTGTTGTTGTTGGATACTGTTGTTGTTGTTGTTGGATACTGTTGTTGTTGTTGTTGGATACTGTTGTTGTTGGATACTGTTGTTGTTGGATACTGTTGTTGTTGGATACTGTTGTTGTTGTTGTTGGATACTGTTGTTGTTGTTGTTGTTGGATACTGTTGTTGTTGTTGTTGTTGGATACTGTTGTTGGATACTGTTGTTGTTGGATACTGTTGTTGTTGGATACTGTTGTTGTTGTTGGATACTGTTGTTGTTGTTGTTGGATACTGTTGTTGTTGTTGTTGGATACTGTTGTTGTTGTTGTTGGATACTGTTGTTGTTGTTGTTGGATACTGTTGTTGTTGTTGGATACTGTTGTTGTTATTGTTGGATACTGTTGTTGTTGGATACTGTTGTTGTTGGATACTGTTGTTGTTGGATACTGTTGTTGTTGTTGGATACTGTTGTTGTTGTTGGATACTGTTGTTGTTGGATACTGTTGTTGTTGGATACTGTTGTTGTTGTTGGATACTGTTGTTGTTGTTGGATACTGTTGTTGTTGTTGGATACTGTTGTTGTTGTTGGATACTGTTGTTGTTGTTGGATACTGTTGTTGTTGTTGTTGTTGGATACTGTTGTTGTTGTTGTTGTTGGATACTGTTGTTGTTGGATACTGTTGTTGTTGTTGTTGTTGTTGGATACTGTTGTTGTTGGATACTGTTGTTGTTGGATACTGTTGTTGTTGGATACTGTTGTTGTTGTTGTTGGATACTGTTGTTGTTGGATACTGTTGTTGTTGTTGGATACTGTTGTTGTTGTTGGATACTGTTGTTGTTGTTGGATACTGTTGTTGTTGTTGGATACTGTTGTTGTTGTTGGATACTGTTGTTGTTGTTGGATACTGTTGTTGTTGTTGGATACTGTTGTTGTTGGATACTGTTGTTGTTGTTGGATACTGTTGTTGTTGTTGGATACTGTTGTTGTTGTTGGATACTGTTGTTGTTGTTGGATACTGTTGTTGTTGTTGGATACGGTTGTTGTTGTTGGATACGGTTGTTGTTGTTGGATACGGTTGTTGTTGTTGGATACTGTTGTTGTTGTTGGATACTGTTGTTGTTGTTGGATACTGTTGTTGTTGTTGTTGGATACTGTTGTTGTTGTTGTTGGATACTGTTGTTGTTGTTGTTGGATACTGTTGTTGTTGGATACTGTTGTTGTTGGATACTGTTGTTGTTGGATACTGTTGTTGTTGTTGTTGGATACTGTTGTTGTTGTTGTTGGATACTGTTGTTGTTGTTGTTGGATACTGTTGTTGTTGTTGTTGGATACTGTTGTTGTTGTTGGATACTGTTGTTGTTGTTGTTGGATACTGTTGTTGTTGTTGGATACTGTTGTTGTTGTTGTTGGATACTGTTGTTGTTGTTGTTGGATACTGTTGTTGTTGTTGTTGGATACTGTTGTTGTTGTTGTTGGATACTGTTGTTGTTGTTGTTGGATACTGTTGTTGTTGGATACTGTTGTTGTTGGATACTGTTGTTGTTGGATACTGTTGTTGTTGGATACTGTTGTTGTTGGATACTGTTGTTGTTGTTGGATACTGTTGTTGTTGTTGTTGTTGTTGGATACTGTTGTTGTTGTTGTTGGATACTGTTGTTGTTGTTGTTGGATACTGTTGTTGTTGTTGTTGGATACTGTTGTTGTTGTTGTTGGATACTGTTGTTGTTGTTGTTGTTGTTGGATACTGTTGTTGTTGTTGTTGGATACTGTTGTTGTTGTTGTTGGATACTGTTGTTGTTGTTGTTGGATACTGTTGTTGTTGGATACTGTTGTTGTTGTTGGATACTGTTGTTGTTGTTGTTGTTGTTGGATACTGTTGTTGTTGTTGTTGGATACGGTTGTTGTTGTTGTTGGATACTGTTGTTGTTGTTGTTGGATACTGTTGTTGTTGTTGTTGGATACTGTTGTTGTTGTTGTTGGATACTGTTGTTGTTGGATACTGTTGTTGTTGGATACTGTTGTTGTTGTTGTTGGATACTGTTGTTGTTGTTGGATACTGTTGTTGTTGTTGTTGGATACTGTTGTTGTTGTTGTTGTTGTTGGATACTGTTGTTGTTGGATACTGTTGTTGTTGTTGTTGGATACTGTTGTTGTTGGATACTGTTGTTGTTGGATACTGTTGTTGTTGGATACTGTTGTTGTTGTTGGATACTGTTGTTGTTGTTGGATACTGTTGTTGTTGTTGGATACTGTTGTTGTTGTTGGATACTGTTGTTGTTGTTGTTGGATACGGTTGTTGTTGTTGCTGGATACGGTTGTTGTTGTTGCTGGATACGGTTGTTGTTGTTGCTGGATACGGTTGTTGTTGTTGTTGGATACTGTTGTTGTTGTTGGATACTGTTGTTGTTGTTGGATACTGTTGTTGTTGTTGGATACTGTTGTTGTTGTTGGATACTGTTGTTGTTGTTGTTGGATACTGTTGTTGTTGTTGTTGGATACTGTTGTTGTTGTTGTTGGATACTGTTGTTGTTGTTGTTGGATACTGTTGTTGTTGTTGTTGGATACTGTTGTTGTTGGATACTGTTGTTGTTGGATACTGTTGTTGTTGTTGTTGGATACTGTTGTTGTTGTTGTTGGATACTGTTGTTGTTGTTGTTGGATACTGTTGTTGTTGTTGTTGGATACTGTTGTTGTTGTTGTTGGATACTGTTGTTGTTGTTGTTGGATACTGTTGTTGTTGGATACTGTTGTTGTTGTTGGATACTGTTGTTGTTGTTGTTGGATACTGTTGTTGTTGTTGTTGGATACTGTTGTTGTTGGATACTGTTGTTGTTGGATACTGTTGTTGTTGGATACTGTTGTTGTTGGATACTGTTGTTGTTGGATACTGTTGTTGTTGGATACTGTTGTTGTTGTTGGATACTGTTGTTGTTGTTGGATACTGTTGTTGTTGTTGGATACTGTTGTTGTTGTTGGATACTGTTGTTGTTGTTGGATACTGTTGTTGTTGTTGTTGGATACGGTTGTTGTTGTTGTTGGATACGGTTGTTGTTGTTGCTGGATACGGTTGTTGTTGTTGCTGGATACGGTTGTTGTTGTTGGATACGGTTGTTGTTGTTGGATACTGTTGTTGTTGTTGGATACTGTTGTTGTTGTTGGATACTGTTGTTGTTGTTGGATACTGTTGTTGTTGTTGGATACTGTTGTTGTTGTTGTTGGATACTGTTGTTGTTGTTGTTGGATACTGTTGTTGTTGTTGTTGGATACTGTTGTTGTTGTTGTTGGATACTGTTGTTGTTGTTGTTGGATACTGTTGTTGTTGTTGTTGGATACTGTTGTTGTTGTTGTTGGATACTGTTGTTGTTGTTGTTGGATACTGTTGTTGTTGTTGTTGGATACTGTTGTTGTTGTTGGATACTGTTGTTGTTGTTGTTGGATACTGTTGTTGTTGTTGTTGGATACTGTTGTTGTTGTTGGATACTGTTGTTGTTGTTGTTGGATACTGTTGTTGTTGGATACTGTTGTTGTTGTTGGATACTGTTGTTGTTGTTGTTGGATACTGTTGTTGTTGTTGTTGGATACTGTTGTTGTTGTTGTTGGATACTGTTGTTGTTGTTGTTGGATACTGTTGTTGTTGGATACTGTTGTTGTTGGATACTGTTGTTGTTGGATACTGTTGTTGTTGGATACTGTTGTTGTTGTTGGATACTGTTGTTGTTGTTGGATACTGTTGTTGTTGTTGGATACTGTTGTTGTTGTTGTTGGATACTGTTGTTGTTGTTGTTGGATACTGTTGTTGTTGTTGTTGGATACTGTTGTTGTTGTTGTTGGATACGGTTGTTGTTGTTGTTGGATACGGTTGTTGTTGTTGTTGGATACTGTTGTTGTTGTTGTTGGATACTGTTGTTGTTGGATACTGTTGTTGTTGTTGTTGGATACTGTTGTTGTTGTTGTTGTTGGATACTGTTGTTGTTGGATACTGTTGTTGTTGTTGTTGGATACTTGTTGTTGTTGTTGTTGGATACTGTTGTTGTTGTTGTTGGATACGGTTGTTGTTGTTGTTGGATACGGTTGTTGTTGGATACGGTTGTTGTTGTTGTTGTTGGATACTGTTGTTGTTGTTGTTGGATATTGTTGTTGTTGGATACTGTTGTTGTTGTTGTTGGAAACTGTTGTTGTTGTTGTTGGATACGGTTGTTGTTGTTGTTGGATACGGTTGTTGTTGTTGTTGGATACGGTTGTTGTTGTTGGATACGGTTGTTGTTGTTGGATACGGTTGTTGTTGTTGTTGGATACGGTTGTTGTTGTTGGATACTGTTGTTGTTGTTGTTGGATACTGTTGTTGTTGTTGTTGGATACTGTTGTTGTTGTTGTTGGATACTGTTGTTGTTGGATACTGTTGTTGTTGTTGTTGGATACTGTTGTTGTTGTTGGATACTGTTGTTGTTGTTGGATACTGTTGTTGTTGTTGGATACTGTTGTTGTTGTTGGATACTGTTGTTGTTGGATACTGTTGTTGTTGTTGGATACTGTTGTTGTTGTTGGATACTGTTGTTGTTGGATACTGTTGTTGTTGGATACTGTTGTTGTTGGATACTGTTGTTGTTGTTGTTGGATACTGTTGTTGTTGGATACTGTTGTTGTTGTTGTTGGATACTGTTGTTGTTGTTGTTGGATACTGTTGTTGTTGTTGTTGGATACTGTTGTTGTTGGATACTGTTGTTGTTGGATACTGTTGTTGTTGTTGTTGGATACTGTTGTTGTTGGATACTGTTGTTGTTGGATACTGTTGTTGTTGTTGTTGGATACTGTTGTTGTTGTTGGATACTGTTGTTGTTGTTGTTGGATACTGTTGTTGTTGTTGTTGGATACTGTTGTTGTTGTTGTTGGATACTGTTGTTGTTGGATACTGTTGTTGTTGTTGTTGGATACTGTTGTTGTTGTTGTTGGATACTGTTGTTGTTGGATATTGTTGTTGTTGGATACTGTTGTTGTTGGATACTGTTGTTGTTGTTGTTGGATACTGTTGTTGTTGTTGTTGGATACTGTTGTTGTTGTTGTTGGATACTGTTGTTGGATACTGTTGTTGTTGTTGGATACTGTTGTTGTTGGATACTGTTGTTGTTGTTGTTGGATACTGTTGTTGTTGGATATTGTTGTTGTTGGATACTGTTGTTGTTGGATACTGTTGTTGTTGGATACTGTTGTTGTTGGATACTGTTGTTGTTGTTGTTGGATACTGTTGTTGTTGGATACTGTTGTTGTTGGATACTGTTGTTGTTGGATACTGTTGTTGTTGTTGTTGGATACTGTTGTTGTTGGATACTGTTGTTGTTGGATACTGTTGTTGTTGGATACTGTTGTTGTTGTTGTTGGATACTGTTGTTGTTGGATACTGTTGTTGTTGTTGTTGGATACTGTTGTTGTTGGATACTGTTGTTGTTGTTGTTGGATACTGTTGTTGTTGTTGTTGGATACTGTTGTTGTTGGATATTGTTGTTGTTGGATACTGTTGTTGTTGGATACTGTTGTTGTTGTTGTTGGATACTGTTGTTGTTGTTGTTGTTGGATACTGTTGTTGTTGGATACTGTTGTTGTTGGATACTGTTGTTGTTGGATACTGTTGTTGTTGGATACTGTTGTTGTTGTTGTTGGATACTGTTGTTGTTGGATACTGTTGTTGTTGGATACTGTTGTTGTTGTTGTTGGATACTGTTGTTGTTGTTGGATACTGTTGTTGTTGTTGGATACTGTTGTTGTTGTTGTTGGATACTGTTGTTGTTGGATACTGTTGTTGTTGTTGTTGGATACTGTTGTTGTTGGATATTGTTGTTGTTGGATATTGTTGTTGTTGGATACTGTTGTTGTTGGATACTGTTGTTGTTGGATATTGTTGTTGTTGGATATTGTTGTTGTTGGATACTGTTGTTGTTGTTGTTGGATACGGTTGTTGTTGGATACTGTTGTTGTTGTTGTTGGATACTGTTGTTGTTGTTGTTGGATACTGTTGTTGTTGTTGTTGGATACTGTTGTTGTTGTTGGATACTGTTGTTGTTGTTGTTGGATACTGTTGTTGTTGTTGTTGGATACTGTTGTTGTTGTTGTTGGATACTGTTGTTGTTGGATACTGTTGTTGTTGGATACTGTTGTTGTTGGATACTGTTGTTGTTGTTGGATACTGTTGTTGTTGTTGTTGTTGGATACTGTTGTTGTTGTTGTTGTTGGATACTGTTGTTGGATACTGTTGTTGTTGGATACTGTTGTTGTTGGATACTGTTGTTGTTGTTGGATACTGTTGTTGTTGTTGTTGGATACTGTTGTTGTTGTTGTTGGATACTGTTGTTGTTGTTGTTGGATACTGTTGTTGTTGTTGTTGGATACTGTTGTTGTTGTTGGATACTGTTGTTATTGTTGGATACTGTTGTTGTTGGATACTGTTGTTGTTGGATACTGTTGTTGTTGGATACTGTTGTTGTTGTTGGATACTGTTGTTGTTGTTGTTGGATACTGTTGTTGTTGGATACTGTTGTTGTTGGATACTGTTGTTGTTGGATACTGTTGTTGTTGTTGGATACTGTTGTTGTTGGATACTGTTGTTGTTGGATACTGTTGTTGTTGGATACTGTTGTTGGATACTGTTGTTGTTGTTGTTGGATACTGTTGTTGTTGTTGTTGGATACTGTTGTTGTTGTTGTTGGATACTGTTGTTGTTGTTGTTGGATACTGTTGTTGTTGTTGGATACTGTTGTTGTTGTTGGATACTGTTGTTGTTGTTGTTGGATACTGTTGTTGTTGTTGTTGGATACTGTTGTTGTTGTTGTTGGATACTGTTGTTGTTGGATACTGTTGTTGTTGTTGTTGGATACTGTTGTTGTTGTTGTTGTTGGATACTGTTGTTGTTGTTGTTGGATACTGTTGTTGTTGTTGTTGGATACTGTTGTTGTTGTTGTTGGATACTGTTGTTGTTGTTGTTGGATACTGTTGTTGTTGTTGTTGGATACTGTTGTTGTTGTTGTTGGATACTGTTGTTGTTGTTGTTGTTGGATACTGTTGTTGTTGTTGTTGTTGGATACTGTTGTTGTTGTTGTTGTTGTTGTTGGATACTGTTGTTGTTGTTGTTGGATACTGTTGTTGTTGGATACTGTTGTTGTTGGATACTGTTGTTGTTGGATACTGTTGTTGTTGTTGTTGGATACTGTTGTTGTTGTTGTTGGATACTGTTGTTGTTGGATACTGTTGTTGTTGGATACTGTTGTTGTTGGATACTGTTGTTGTTGTTGTTGGATACTGTTGTTGTTGGATACTGTTGTTGTTGTTGTTGGATACTGTTGTTGTTGGATACTGTTGTTGTTGTTGTTGGATACTGTTGTTGTTGTTGTTGGATACTGTTGTTGTTGGATACTGTTGTTGTTGGATACTGTTGTTGTTGGATACTGTTGTTGTTGGATACTGTTGTTGTTGGATACTGTTGTTGTTGTTGGATACGGTTGTTGTTGTTGGATACGGTTGTTGTTGTTGTTGGATACGGTTGTTGTTGTTGTTGGATACTGTTGTTGTTGGATACTGTTGTTGTTGGATACTGTTGTTGTTGTTGTTGGATACTGTTGTTGTTGTTGTTGGATACTGTTGTTGTTGTTGGATACTGTTGTTGTTGTTGGATACTGTTGTTGTTGGATACTGTTGTTGTTGGATACTGTTGTTGTTGTTGGATACTGTTGTTGTTGTTGGATACGGTTGTTGTTGTTGGATACGGTTGTTGTTGTTGGATACGGTTGTTGTTGTTGGATACGGTTGTTGTTGTTGGATACTGTTGTTGTTGGATACTGTTGTTGTTGTTGGATACTGTTGTTGTTGTTGGATACTGTTGTTGTTGGATACTGTTGTTGTTGGATACTGTTGTTGTTAGATACTGTTGTTGTTGTTGGATACGGTTGTTGTTGTTGGATACGGTTGTTGTTGTTGGATACTGTTGTTGTTGTTGTTGGATACTGTTGTTGTTGTTGTTGGATACTGTTGTTGTTGTTGTTGGATACTGTTGTTGTTGTTGTTGGATACTGTTGTTGTTGTTGTTGGATACTGTTGTTGTTGTTGTTGGATACTGTTGTTGTTGTTGTTGGATACTGTTGTTGTTGTTGGATACTGTTGTTGTTGTTGGATACTGTTGTTGTTGTTGTTGGATACTGTTGTTGTTGGATACTGTTGTTGTTGGATACTGTTGTTGTTGTTGTTGGATACTGTTGTTGTTGGATACTGTTGTTGTTGGATACTGTTGTTGTTGTTGTTGGATACTGTTGTTGTTGGATACTGTTGTTGGATACTGTTGTTGTTGTTGTTGGATACTGTTGTTGGATACTGTTGTTGTTGTTGGATACTGTTGTTGTTGGATACTGTTGTTGTTGGATACTGTTGTTGTTGTTGGATACTGTTGTTGTTGGATACTGTTGTTGTTGTTGTTGGATACTGTTGTTGTTGTTGTTGGATACTGTTGTTGTTGTTGTTGGATACGGTTGTTGTTGGATACGGTTGTTGTTGTTGTTGGATACGGTTGTTGTTGTTGTTGGATACGGTTGTTGTTGTTGTTGGATACTGTTGTTGTTGGATACTGTTGTTGTTGGATACTGTTGTTGTTGTTGGATACTGTTGTTGTTGTTGGATACTGTTGTTGTTGGATACTGTTGTTGTTGTTGGATACTGTTGTTGTTGTTGGATACTGTTGTTGTTGTTGGATACTGTTGTTGTTGTTGTTGGATACTGTTGTTGTTGTTGTTGGATACTGTTGTTGTTGTTGGATACTGTTGTTGTTGGATACTGTTGTTGTTGGATACTGTTGTTGTTGGATACTGTTGTTGTTGGATACTGTTGTTGTTGTTGGATACGGTTGTTGTTGTTGTTGGATACGGTTGTTGTTGTTGTTGGATACTGTTGTTGTTGGATACTGTTGTTGTTGTTGTTGGATACTGTTGTTGTTGTTGTTGGATACTGTTGTTGTTGTTGTTGGATACTGTTGTTGTTGTTGGATACTGTTGTTGTTGTTGGATACTGTTGTTGTTGTTGGATACTGTTGTTGTTGGATACTGTTGTTGTTGTTGGATACTGTTGTTGTTGTTGGATACTGTTGTTGTTGTTGGATACGGTTGTTGTTGTTGGATACGGTTGTTGTTGTTGGATACGGTTGTTGTTGTTGGATACGGTTGTTGTTGTTGGATACTGTTGTTGTTGTTGGATACTGTTGTTGTTGGATACTGTTGTTGTTGTTGGATACTGTTGTTGTTGTTGGATACTGTTGTTGTTGGATACTGTTGTTGTTGGATACTGTTGTTGTTAGATACTGTTGTTGTTGTTGGATACGGTTGTTGTTGTTGGATACGGTTGTTGTTGTTGGATACTGTTGTTGTTGTTGTTGGATACTGTTGTTGTTGTTGTTGGATACTGTTGTTGTTGTTGTTGGATACTGTTGTTGTTGTTGTTGGATACTGTTGTTGTTGTTGTTGGATACTGTTGTTGTTGTTGTTGGATACTGTTGTTGTTGTTGTTGGATACTGTTGTTGTTGTTGTTGGATACTGTTGTTGTTGTTGGATACTGTTGTTGTTGTTGTTGGATACTGTTGTTGTTGGATACTGTTGTTGTTGGATACTGTTGTTGTTGTTGTTGGATACTGTTGTTGTTGGATACTGTTGTTGTTGGATACTGTTGTTGTTGTTGTTGGATACTGTTGTTGTTGTTGGATACTGTTGTTGTTGTTGGATACTGTTGTTGTTGTTGGATACTGTTGTTGTTGTTGTTGGATACTGTTGTTGTTGGATACTGTTGTTGTTGGATACTGTTGTTGTTGTTGTTGGATACTGTTGTTGTTGGATACTGTTGTTGTTGGATACTGTTGTTGTTGTTGTTGGATACTGTTGTTGTTGGATACTGTTGTTGGATACTGTTGTTGTTGTTGTTGGATACTGTTGTTGGATACTGTTGTTGTTGTTGGATACTGTTGTTGTTGGATACTGTTGTTGTTGGATACTGTTGTTGTTGTTGGATACTGTTGTTGTTGGATACTGTTGTTGTTGTTGTTGGATACTGTTGTTGTTGTTGTTGGATACTGTTGTTGTTGTTGTTGGATACGGTTGTTGTTGTTGTTGGATACTGTTGTTGTTGTTGTTGGATACGGTTGTTGTTGTTGTTGGATACGGTTGTTGTTGTTGTTGGATACTGTTGTTGTTGGATACTGTTGTTGTTGGATACTGTTGTTGTTGGATACTGTTGTTGTTGTTGGATACTGTTGTTGTTGGATACTGTTGTTGTTGTTGGATACTGTTGTTGTTGTTGGATACTGTTGTTGTTGTTGTTGGATACTGTTGTTGTTGTTGTTGGATACTGTTGTTGTTGTTGGATACTGTTGTTGTTGTTGTTGGATACTGTTGTTGTTGGATACTGTTGTTGTTGTTGGATACTGTTGTTGTTGTTGGATACTGTTGTTGTTGGATACTGTTGTTGTTGTTGTTGGATACTGTTGTTGTTGGATGCTGTTGTTGTTGTTGTTGGATACTGTTGTTGTTGTTGTTGGATACTGTTGTTGTTGTTGTTGGATACTGTTGTTGTTGTTGTTGGATACTGTTGTTGTTGTTGTTGGATACTGTTGTTGTTGGATACTGTTGTTGTTGGATACTGTTGTTGTTGGATACTGTTGTTGTTGTTGTTGGATACTGTTGTTGTTGTTGTTGGATACTGTTGTTGTTGTTGTTGGATACTGTTGTTGTTGTTGGATACTGTTGTTGTTGTTGTTGTTGTTGTTGTTGGATATGGTTGTTGTTGTTGTTGGATACGGTTGTTGTTGGATACTGTTGTTGTTGGATACTGTTGTTGTTGTTGTTGGATACTGTTGTTGTTGTTGTTGGATACTGTTGTTGTTGTTGTTGGATACTGTTGTTGTTGTTGTTGGATACTGTTGTTGTTGGATACTGTTGTTGTTGGATACTGTTGTTGTTGTTGGATACGGTTGTTGTTGTTGTTGGATACGGTTGTTGTTGGATACTGTTGTTGTTGGATACTGTTGCTGTTGTTGTTGGATACTGTTGTTGTTGTTGTTGGATACTGTTGTTGTTGTTGTTGGATACTGTTGTTGTTGTTGGATACTGTTGTTGTTGTTGTTGGATACTGTTGTTGTTGTTGTTGGATACTGTTGTTGTTGTTGTTGGATACTGTTGTTGTTGTTGTTGGATACTGTTGTTGTTGGATACTGTTGTTGTTGGATACTGTTGTTGTTGGATACTGTTGTTGTTGTTGTTGGATACTGTTGTTGTTGTTGTTGGATACTGTTGTTGTTGTTGTTGGATACTGTTGTTGTTGGATACTGTTGTTGTTGGATACTGTTGTTGTTGTTGTTGGATACTGTTGTTGTTGGATACTGTTGTTGTTGTTGTTGGATACTGTTGTTGTTGTTGTTGGATACTGTTGTTGTTGTTGTTGGATACTGTTGTTGTTGTTGGATACTGTTGTTGTTGGATACGGTTGTTGTTGTTGTTGGATACGGTTGTTGTTGTTGTTGGATACGGTTGTTGTTGTTGTTGGATACGGTTGTTGTTGGATACTGTTGTTGTTGGATACTGTTGTTGTTGGATACTGTTGTTGTTGTTGTTGGATACTGTTGTTGTTGTTGTTGGATACTGTTGTTGTTGTTGTTGGATACTGTTGTTGTTGTTGTTGGATACTGTTGTTGTTGTTGTTGGATACTGTTGTTGTTGTTGTTGGATACTGTTGTTGTTGGATACTGTTGTTGTTGGATACTGTTGTTGTTGTTGGATACTGTTGTTGTTGTTGGATACGGTTGTTGTTGTTGTTGGATACGGTTGTTGTTGGATACTGTTGTTGTTGTTGTTGTTGGATACTGTTGTTGTTGTTGTTGGATACTGTTGTTGTTGTTGTTGGATACTGTTGTTGTTGTTGTTGGATACTGTTGTTGTTGTTGGATACTGTTGTTGATGTTGGATACTGTTGTTGTTGTTGTTGGATACTGTTGTTGTTGTTGTTGGATACTGTTGTTGTTGGATACTGTTGTTGTTGTTGTTGGATACTGTTGTTGTTGTTGTTGGATACTGTTGTTGTTGTTGTTGGATACTGTTGTTGTTGGATACTGTTGTTGTTGTTGTTGGATACTGTTGTTGTTGGATACTGTTGTTGTTGGATACTGTTGTTGTTGTTGTTGGATACTGTTGTTGTTGTTGTTGTTGGATACTGTTGTTGTTGTTGTTGGATACTGTTGTTGTTGTTGTTGGATACTGTTGTTGTTGTTGTTGGATACTGTTGTTGATGTTGGATACTGTTGTTGTTGTTGTTGGATACTGTTGTTGTTGTTGTTGGATACTGTTGTTGTTGTTGTTGGATACTGTTGTTGTTGTTGTTGGATACTGTTGTTGTTGTTGTTGGATACTGTTGTTGTTGGATACTGTTGTTGTTGTTGTTGGATACTGTTGTTGTTGTTGTTGGATACGGTTGTTGTTGTTGTTGGATACGGTTGTTGTTGGATACTGTTGTTGTTGGATACTGTTGTTGTTGGATACTGTTGTTGTTGGATACTGTTGTTGTTGTTGTTGGATACTGTTGTTGTTGTTGTTGGATACTGTTGTTGTTGTTGTTGGATACTGTTGTTGTTGTTGTTGGATACTGTTGTTGTTGTTGGATACTGTTGTTGTTGTTGGATACTGTTGTTGTTGTTGGATACTGTTGTTGTTGTTGGATACGGTTGTTGTTGGATACGGTTGTTGTTGGATACTGTTGTTGTTGTTGTTGTTGGATACTGTTGTTGTTGTTGTTGTTGGATACTGTTGTTGTTGTTGTTGTTGGATACTGTTGTTGTTGTTGGATACTGTTGTTGTTGTTGTTGGATACTGTTGTTGTTGTTGTTGGATACTGTTGTTGTTGTTGTTGGATACTGTTGTTGTTGTTGTTGGATACTGTTGTTGTTGGATACTGTTGTTGTTGTTGTTGGATACTGTTGTTGTTGGATACTGTTGTTGTTGGATACTGTTGTTGTTGTTGGATACTGTTGTTGTTGTTGTTGTTGGATACTGTTGTTGTTGGATACTGTTGTTGTTGTTGTTGGATACTGTTGTTGTTGGATACTGTTGTTGTTGTTGTTGTATACTGTTGTTGTTGGATACTGTTGTTGTTGTTGTTGTTGGATACTGTTGTTGTTGTTGTTGGATACTGTTGTTGTTGTTGTTGTTGGATACTGTTGTTGTTGGATACTGTTGTTGTTGTTGTTCTGAGTTTTTACTGGTCAGGTCTGTATTCATAGGTGGCAGGTAGCCTAGCGGGTTAGGAGCGTTAGGCCAATCACAGAAAGGTCGCTGGTTCGAATCCCTGAACCGACTAGGTGAAAAATCTTGTCGAGCAAGGCACTTAACCCTAAGTCGCTCTGGATAAGAGCATCTGCTAAATGACTACAATGTAAACAGGTAAAATGAAGCATCAGATGTGTGTCTGTGATTAGGTCTTCTCTACCGTGATAATGTCTGGATTTGAGTCTCAGTGTAGTTGATTGATTGCAGGAATTTGAGCTGATACAAAGAACAAAGTAATGATAAACCCCAACACCATTTAATCTGGAGAATATTTGTTGTTTATGCCTTGCTGTTGCTTTACCCCGGGAGAAGAGAGGCAGTGGCTCAAAACTAGGGAGACAATACTGCTGATGTAAAAAGTGCTTTATATATACATTTGATTGATTGATTGATTGATTGATTGATTGAGAGAGAAATGAAGAGAATGAAGGGAGGGAGATAATAGAGAGAGAGAATGGAGAGAGAGAATGGAACAGCATGCCAAGGAGGAGAGGGCGGGGAGGGAAAAGGAGAGAGAGGGGGGAGAGGGAGAGAGAAATGAGGGAGAGGGAGAGAGAAAGGAGGGAGAAAGGAGAGAGGGGAGAGAGAGAGAGAGGGAGAGGAGGGAGAGAGAAAGGAGAGGGCGGGGAGGGAAAAGGAGAGAGAGGGGGGAGAGGGAGAGAGAAATGAGGGAGAGGGAGAGAGAAAGGAGGGAGAAAGGAGAGAGGGGAGAGGAGGGAGAGAGAAAGGAGAGGGGAGAGGGGGGAAAGCGAGAGGGGGGGGAGGGAAAGAGCGAGAGAGAGGGTGAGACAGTAGAGATGCAGAGAGAAAGGATGGAGAGGAAGAGAGATAGGAGAGGGGAGGGAGGGAGGGAGAGATAGGGGAGAGAAAGGAGGGAGAGGGAGGGTGGAGAGAGTGGGTGAGAGAAAGGAGGGAGAGGGGAGAGAGACAGGCTATCGAGAGGGGAGAGCGAAAGAGATGGGAGAAAAAGGGAGAGAGCGAGCGAGGGAGAGAGGGAGAGAGAGACAGAAAGTAGAGTCAACACTAGCAATGGTTTAGTTTAGCAATGCAAGTGTAATTTTAGAAGTTGTGTTTTTTCATAAGCCCATTGTCCGGAGGTTGAGCTGTTTATGATCTGAATTCCCTTCGCTTAGCTTTCGTAGTGAAATGTGTGTTTGTTGTAATAACCCTGAGAGCTGTTAGGAATTTATGTCTGAAGATTGAGCTCAAAGGTGAAATCTTGGTTGGTTGAAGTGTGTCACAAATGGCTCCCTATTCCCTATGCCCTATTCCCTATGCCCTGGGGCGGCAGGTAGCCTAGTGGTTAGAGCGTTGGACTATGAACCGAAAGGTTGTAAGATCGAAACCCCGAGCTGACAAGTTAAAAACCTGTCGTTCTGCCCCTGAACAAGGCAGTTAACCCACTGTTTCCCAGTAGGCCATCATTTTAAATACGAATTTGTTCTTAACTGACTTGCCTAGTTAAATTAAGAGATTTAAAAAAAAAAATGAATAATTCACAATGCCATCTCTCAATTTAAAAAAAAACGTGTCAATACTTTGCCCCTTGATAACCAGCGCACTTCTGTATGTTGTAAAAGCATTACATGGTCGCTGCCCATATCATTGCATAATGCAGAAAATACACAAGAGTTCAGGGGCATTGCTTTAACAAAGTTAACCATTTTCACGGTAGTGTCCAAAACGTCTTTCAAGCTGTCAGGCATTCCCTTGGTAGCGAGAGCCTCTCGGTGGATGCTGCAGTGAACCCAAGGGGCGTCGGGAGCAACTGCTTGCACGCGCGTTACCACTCCACTATGTCTCCCTGTCATGGCTTTGCGCCATCAGTACAGAGACCAACACGTTGACCACCAAAGTACCTTTGATGTCACAAAGCTGTCCAGTGTGAGTGTGAGTGTGAGTGTGAGTGTGAGTGTGTGTGTGTGTGTGTGTGTGTGTGTGTGTGTGTGTGTGTGTGTGTGTGTGTGTGTGTGTGTGTGTGTGTGTGTGTGTGTGTGTGTGTGTGTGTGTGAGAGAGTGTGAGTGTGAGTGTGAGTGTGAGTGTGAGTGTGAGTGTGAGGGTGCTAAATATCTCCAGTAACAGATAGTGAACTGGGAAGACTGAGAAAATAAGCTTTAGGTCCAATGAACAGGGATGAACTTTTCAGTATTCAACCGTGCTGTGAATGGATTTCATTCTGTTTTGTCTTTCGCTGTGTGTTAGTTACAGAGGAGAGGCGTTAGTTATGCTCTTTCTCCTTTTCATTCTCCTCCCTCTTCTCTCTCCTCTCCTCTCCTCTCCTCTCCTCTCCTCTCCTCTCCTCTCCTCTCTCCTCTCTCCTCTCTCCTCTCTCCTCTCTCCTCTCTCCTCTCTCCTCTCTCCTCTCTCCTCTCTCCTCTCTCTTATCTCTCTTATCTCTCTTATCTCTCTTATCTCTCTTATCTCTCTTATCTCTCTTATCTCTCTTCCCTCTCCTCTCATCTCTCTTCTCCTCTCTCATCTCTCTTCTCCTCTCTCATCTCTCTTCTCCTCTCTCATCTCTCTTCTCCTCTCTCATCTCTCATCTCCTCTCTCATCTCTCTTCTCCTCTCTCATCTCTCATCTCTTATCTCTCTCGTCTCTCATCTCTCATCTCTTATCTCTCTCGTCTCTCATCTCTCATCTCTTCTCCTCTCTCGTCTCTCATCTCTTATCTCTCTCGTCTCTCCCCTCTCCTCTCTCATCTCCCCTCTAGAAGAAGTCGGTGATAGCCACCAGTCTGATCGTGGTGGTGTCTCTCTTGGTTGTGGTGGTCAACTACTCAGAGAAGCCATACTTCCTCCTGGAGCCAGTGTTCGGCCAAACCTTCAGGAGCCACTGGATGTTCTCCAGACAGACTCACAAGGCCTTCCAACCTCACCTGGGATACATCAGCATCCCTAAGCAGGAGGTGAGGAAAACATACCTTGAAGAACAAACACACAGATACTAATTCAAGTGTACACTGAGTATACAAAACATTAGGAACACCTGCTCGTTCCGTGACATAGAGTGGCTAGGTGAATCCAGGTGAATCCAGGTGAATCCAGGTGAAAGATATGATCCCTTATCCTAACAGAATTTCAATACGCTTTTAAAGAAGGATATTCAACATACAGTACACGGCACTTACACAAATGACTGATGATTGGCTGAGAGAAATTGATGATACAAAGATTGTGGGTGGCCTGTTTTGTTAGACTTCAGCGTGGCTTTTGACATTATCGATTACAGTCTGCTGCTGGAAAAATGTATGTGTATAATATAGTTACCTGTCTAACAGAACACATTCCTCAGGGCAGCTGTCACGTTCCTGACCTGTTTTCCTTTTTTCTTGTATCTATTTAGTTGGTCAGGGCGTGAGTTGGGTGGGTTGGTCTATGTGTGTTTTTCTATGTTGGGGTTTTTGTGTTCGGCCGGGTATGATTCTCAGTCAGAGGCAGCTGTAGATCGTTTGTCCCTGATTGAGAATCATACTAAGGCAGCCGGGGTTTCACGTGTGTTTTGTGGGTGGTTGTATCGCGTGTCTGCATTCGTGCCACACGGGACTGTTTGTCGGTTGTTTTATGTTATTGTTGGTTCGTGTTCAGTTTCGATTCATTAAATAATCATGGACACAAATCACTCCGCGTATTGGTCTGATCCTTCTCTCCTCTCCTCCTCGTCCGAGGAGGAGGATTACGACGACCGTTACAGCAGCTGTCTAGGCCCCTTTACCTTTCTCAGTCTTTACTAACGACCTGGCGCTGAGTAAAACCTGTGTGTCTATGTATGCCGATGACTCAATATTATACCTCACGTCAGCAAGTTAAATCGCTGCAACACTAGACAAAGAGCTGTAGTCAGTTTCAGAAAGGTAACAATAAATAATAGTTCAATAACTAAAAGCATTCACTAAACCCTAAACCTCAACTAAATCTAGTAAATAATCATGTGGAATTTGAGCAAGTTGAGGAGACTAAACTGCTTGGAGTAACCCTGAATTATAAACTGTCATGGTCAAAACATATTGATATAACAGTAGCTAAGATGGGGAGAAGTCTGTCCATAATAAAGCAATGCTCTGCCTTCTTAACAGCATTATCAACAAGGCAGGTCCTACAGTCTCTAGTTTCTACCTTCTTAACAACACTATCAACAAGGCAGGTCCTACAGGCCCTAGTTTCTACCTTCTTAACAACACTATCAACAAGGCAGGTCCTACAGGCCCTAGTTTCTACCTTCTTAACAACACTATCAACAAGGCAGGTCCTACAGGCCCTAGTTTCTACCTTCTTAACAACACTATCAACAAGGCAGGTCCTACAGGCCCTAGTTTCTACCTTCTTAACAACACTATCAACAAGGCAGGTCCTACAGGCCCTAGTTTCTACCTTAACAACACTACAAACAAGGCAGGTCCTACAGGCCCTAGTTTCTACCTTCTTAACAACACTATCAACAAGGCAGGTCCTACAGGCCCTAGTTTCTACCTTCTTAACAACACTATCAACAAGGCAGGTCCTACAGGCCCTAGTTTCTACCTTCTTAACAACACTATCAACAAGGCAGGTCCTACAGGCCCTAGTTTCTACCTTCTTAACAACACTATCAACAAGGCTGGTCCTACAGGCTCTAGTTTTGTCGCACCTGGACTGCTGTTCAGTCGTGTGGTCAGGTGACACAAAGAGGGACTTGTGGCAAATTACAACTGGCTGAGAACAGTGCAGCACGGCTGGCCCTTGGATGTACACAGAGAGCAAACATTCATAATATCCATCACTACTTGTTTTTGTAAGAGGTATTGACATGTTGAATGTACCAAGCTGTCTGTATAAACTACTAGCACACAGCTCGGACACCCATGCATACCACACAAGACATGCCACCAGAGGTCTCTTCACAGTCCCCAAGTCCAGAACAGACTATGGGAGGCGCACAGTACTACATAGAGCCATGACTACATGGAATTAAATTCCACATCAAGTAACTGATGCAGCAGTAAAATTAGATTTAAAAAACAGATAAGAATTCACCTTATGGAACAGCGGGGACTGTGAAGCAATACAAACATAGGCACAGACAGATGCATACACACACACACATGATAACGTACACACTATACACACACATACACATGGATTTAGTGTTGTAGATATGTGGTAGTAGAGTAGGGGCCTGAGGGAACACAGTGTATTGTAGATATGTGGTAGTGGAGTAGGGGCCTGAGGGCACACAGTGTGTTGTAGATATGTGGTAGTGTTGGAGTAGGGGCCTGAGGGAACACAGTGTGTTGTAGATATGTGGTAGTGGAGTAGGGGCCTGAGGGCTCACAGTGTATTGTAGATATGTGGTAGTGGAGTAGGGGCCTGAGGGAACACAGTGTGTTGTAGATATGTGGTAGTGGTGGAGTAGGGGCCTGAGGGAACACAGTGTGTTGTAGATATGTGGTAGTGGTGGAGTAGGAGCCTGAGGGCACACAGTGTGTTGTAGATATGTGGTAGTGGTGGAGTAGGGGCCTGAGGGCACACAGTGTGTTGTAGATATGTGGTAGTGGTGGAGTAGGGGCCTGAGGGAACACAGTGTGTTGTAGATATGTGGTAGTGGTGGAGTAGGGGCCTGAGGGAACACAGTGTGATGTAGATATGTGGTAGTAGAGTAGGGGCCTGAGGGAACACAGTGTGTTGTAGATATGTGGTAGTGGAGTAGGGGCCTGAGGGAACACAGTGTGTTGTAGATATGTGGTAGTGGTGGAGTAGGGGCCTGAGGGCAGACTGTGTGTTGTAGATATGTGGTAGTGGTGGAGTAGGGGCCTGAAGGCAGACTGTGTGTTGTAGATATGTGGTAGTGGTGGAGTAGGGGCCTGAAGGCAGACTGTGTGTTGTAGATATGTGGTAGTGGTGGAGTAGGGGCCTGAGGGCAGACTGTGTGTTGTAGATATGTGGTAGTAGAGTAGGGGCCTGAGGGAACACAGTGTATTGTAGATATGTGGTAGTGGTGGAGTAGGCGCCTGAGGGCACACAGTGTGTTGTAGATATGTGGTAGTGGTGGAGTAGGGGCCTGAGGGCACACAGTGTGTTGTAGATATGTGGTGGTGGAGTAGGGGCCTGAGGGAACACAGTGTGTTGTAGATATGTGGTAGTAGAGTAGGGGCCTGAGGGCACACAGTGTGTTGTAGATATGTGGTAGTGAAGTAGGGGCCTGAGGGTTGTGTTGTAGATATGTGGTAGTGGAGTAGGGGCCTGAGGGAACACAGTGTGTTGTAGATATGTGGTAGTAGAGTAGGGGCCTGAGGGCACACAGTGTGTTGTAGATATGTGGTAGTAGAGTAGGGGCCTGAGGGAACACAGTGTGTTGTAGATATGTGGTAGTAGAGTAGGGGCCTGAGGGCACACAGTGTGTTGTAGATATGTGGTAGTGTTGGAGTAGGGGCCTGAGGGAACACAGTGTGTTGTAGATATGTGGTAGTGGAGTAGGGGCCTGAGGGCACACAGTGTGTTGTAGATATGTGGTAGAGGAGTAGGGGCCTGAGGGAACACAGTGTGTTGTAGATATGTGGTAGTAGAGTAGGGGCCTGAGGGCACACAGTGTGTTGTAGATATGTGGTAGTGTTGGAGTAGGGGCCTGAGGGAACACAGTGTGTTGTAGATATGTGGTAGTGGAGTAGGGGCCTGAGGGCACACAGTGTGTTGTAGATATGTGGTAGTAGAGTAGGGGCCTGAGGGAACACAGTTGGTGTGTTGTGAAATCTGTTATGAATGTATTGTAATGTTTTAAAATTGTATAACTGCCTACATTTAGCTGGACCCCAGGAAGAGTAGCTGCTGCTTAGGCAGGAACTAATGGGGATCCATAATAAACCCCAGGAAGAGTAGCTGCTGCTTTGGCAGGAACTAATGGGGATCCATAATAAACCCCAGGAAGAGTAGCTGCTGCTTTGGCAGGAACTAATGGGGATCCATAATAAACCCCAGGAAGAGTAGCTGCTGCTTTGGCAGGAACTAATGGGGATCCATAATAAACCCCAGGAAGAGTAGCTGCTGCTTTGGCAGGAACTAATGGGGATCCATAATAAACCCCAGGAAGAGTAGCTGCTGCCTTGGCAGGAACTAATGGGGATCCATAATAAACCCCAGGAAGAGTAGCTGCTGCCTTGGCAGGAACTAATGGGGATCCATAATAAACCCCAGGAAGAGTAGCTGCTGCCTTGGCAGGAACTAATGGGGATCCATAATAAACCCCAGGAAGCGTAGCTGCTGCCTTGGCAGGAACTAATGGGGATCCATAATAAACCCCAGGAAGAGTAGCTGCTGCTTTGGCAGGAACTAATGGGGATCCATAATAAACCCCAGGAAGAGTAGCTGCTGCCTTGGCAGGAACTAATGGGGATCCATAATAAACCCCAGGAAGAGTAGCTGCTGCCTTGGCAGGAACTAATGGGGATCCATAATAAACCCCATGAAGAGTAGCTGCTGCCTTGGCAGGAACTAATGGGGATCCATAATAAACCCCAGGAAGAGTAGCTGCTGCCTTGGCAGGAACTAATGGGGATCCATAATAAACCCCAGGAAGAGTAGCTGCTGCCTTGGCAGGAACTAATGGGGATCCATAATAAACCCCAGGAAGAGTAGCTGCTGCCTTGGCAGGAACTAATGGGGATCCATAATAAACCCCAGGAAGAGTAGCTGCTGCTTTGACAGGAACTAATGAGGATCCATAATAAGCCCCAGGAAAAGTAGCTGCTGCCTTGGCAGGAACTAATGGGGATCCATAATAAACCCCAGGAAGAGTAGCTACTGCTTTGTCAGGAACTAATGGGGATCCATAATTAACCCCAGGAAGAGTAGCTGCTGCCTTGACAGGAACTAATGGGGATCCATAATAAACCCCAGGAAGGGTAGCTGCTGCCTTGGCAGGAACTAATGGGGATCCTTAATAAACCCCAGGAAGAGTAGCTGCTGCCTTGGCAGGAACTAATGGGGATCCATAATAAACCCCAGGAAGAGTAGCTACTGCTTTGGCAGGAACTAATGGGGATCCATAATAAACCCCAGGAAGAGTAGCTGCTGCCTTGACAAGAACTAATGGGGATCCATAATAAACCCCAGGAAGAGTAGCTGCTGCCTTGGCAGGAACTAATGGGGATCCATAATAAACCCCAGGAAGAGTAGCTGCTGCCTTGGCAGGAACTAATGGGGATCCATAATAAACCCCAGGAAGAGTAGCTGCTGCCTTGGCAGGAACTAATGGGGATCCATAATAAACCCCAGGAAGAGTAGCTGCTGCCTTGGCAGGAACTAATGGGGATCCATAATAAACCCCAGGAAGAGTAGCTGCTGCCTTGGCAGGAACTAATGGGGATCCATAATAAACCCCAGGAAGAGTAGCTGCTGCCTTGACAGGAACTAATGAGGATCCATAATAAGCCCCAGGAAAAGTAGCTGCTGCCTTGGCAGGAACTAATGGGGATCCATAATAAACCCCAGGAAGAGTAGCTACTGCTTTGTCAGGAACTAATGGGGATCCATAATTAACCCCAGGAAGAGTAGCTGCTGCCTTGACAGGAACTAATGGGGATCCATAATAAACCCCAGGAAGGGTAGCTGCTGCCTTGGCAGGAACTAATGGGGATCCTTAATAAACCCCAGGAAGAGTAGCTGCTGCCTTGGCAGGAACTAATGGGATCCATAATAAACCCCAGGAAGAGTAGCTACTGCTTTGGCAGGAACTAATGGGGATCCATAATAAACCCCAGGAAGAGTAGCTGCTGCCTTGGCAGGAACTAATGGGATCCATAATAAACCCCAGGAAGAGTAGCTACTGCTTTGGCAGGAACTAATGGGGATCCATAATAAACCCCAGGAAGAGTAGCTGCTGCCTTGGCAGGAACTAATGGGGATCCATAATTAACCCCAGGAAGAGTAGCTGCTGCCTTGGCAGGAACTAATGGGGATCCATAATAAACCCCAAGAAGAGTAGCTGCTGCCTTGACAGGAACTAATGGGGATCCATAATAAACCCCAGGAAGCGTAGCTGCTGCCTTGGCAGGAACTAATGGGGATCCATAATAAACCCCAGGAAGAGTAGCTGCTGCTTTGGCAGGAACTAATGGGGATCCATAATAAACCCCAGGAAGAGTAGCTGCTGCCTTGGCAGGAACTAATGGGGATCCATAATAAACCCCAGGAAGAGTAGCTGCTGCCTTGGCAGGAACTAATGGGGATCCATAATAAACCCCATGAAGAGTAGCTGCTGTCTTGGCAGGAACTAATGGGGATCCATAATAAACCCCAGGAAGAGTAGCTGCTGCCTTGGCAGGAACTAATGGGGATCCATAATAAACCCCAGGAAGAGTAGCTGCTGCCTTGGCAGGAACTAATGGGGATCTATAATAAACCCCAGGAAGAGTAGCTGCTGCCTTGGCAGGAACTAATGGGGATCCATAATAAACCCCAGGAAGAGTAGCTGCTGCCTTGACAGGAACTAATGGGGATCCATAATAAGCCCCAGGAAAAGTAGCTGCTGCCTTGGCAGGAACTAATGGGGATCCATAATAAACCCCAGGAAGAGTAGCTACTGCTTTGTCAGGAACTAATGGGGATCCATAATTAACCCCAGGAAGAGTAGCTGCTGCCTTGACAGGAACTAATGGGGATCCATAATAAACCCCAGGAAGGGTAGCTGCTGCCTTGGCAGGAACTAATGGGGATCCTTAATAAACCCCAGGAAGAGTAGCTGCTGCCTTGGCAGGAACTAATGGGGATCCATAATAAACCCCAGGAAGAGTAGCTACTGCTTTGGCAGGAACTAATGGGGATCCATAATAAACCCCAGGAAGAGTAGCTGCTGCCTTGGCAGGAACTAATGGGGATCCATAATTAACCCCAGGAAGAGTAGCTGCTGCCTTGGCAGGAACTAATGGGGATCCATAATAAACCCCAAGAAGAGTAGCTGCTGCCTTGACAGGAACTAATGGGGATCCATAATAAACCCCAGGAAGAGTAGCTGCTGCCTTGGCAGGAACTAATGGGGATCCATAATAAACCCCAGGAAGAGTAGCTGCTGCCTTGACAGGAACTAATGGGGATCCATAATAAACCCCAGGAAGAGTAGCTGCTGCCTTGGCAGGAACTAATGGGGATCCATAATAAACCCCAGGAAGATTAGCTGCTGCCTTGGCAGGAACTAATGGGGGTCCATAATAAACCCCAGGAAGAGTAGCTGCTGCCTTGGCAGGAACTAATGGGGATCCATAATTAACCCCAGGAAGAGTAGCTGCTGCCTTGGCAGGAACTAATGGGGATCCATAATAAACTCCAAGAAGAGTAGCTGCTGCCTTGACAGGAACTAATGGGGATCCATAATAAACCCCAGGAAGGGTAGCTGCTGCCTTGGCAGGAACTAATGGGGATCCATAATAAACCCCAGGAAGAGTAGCTGCTGCTTTGGCAGGAACTAATGGGGATCCATAATAAACCCCAGGAAGAGTAGCTGCTGCCTTGGCAGGAACTAATGGGGATCCATAATAAACCCCAGGAAGAGTAGCTGCTGCCTTGGCAGGAACTAATGGGGATCCATAATAAACCCCATGAAGAGTAGCTGCTGCCTTGGCAGGAACTAATGGGGATCCATAATAAACCCCAGGAAGAGTAGCTGCTGCCTTGGCAGGAACTAATGGGGATCCATAATAAACCCCAGGAAGAGTAGCTGCTGCCTTGGCAGGAACTAATGGGGATCCATAATAAACCCCAGGAAGAGTAGCTACTGCTTTGTCAGGAACTAATGGGGATCCATAATTAACCCCAGGAAGAGTAGCTGCTGCCTTGACAGGAACTAATGGGGATCCATAATAAACCCCAGGAAGGGTAGCTGCTGCCTTGGCAGGAACTAATGGGGATCCTTAATAAACCCCAGGAAGAGTAGCTGCTGCCTTGGCAGGAACTAATGGGGATCCATAATAAACCCCAGGAAGAGTAGCTACTGCTTTGGCAGGAACTAATGGGGATCCATAATAAACCCCAGGAAGAGTAGCTGCTGCCTTGACAGGAACTAATGGGGATCCATAATAAACCCCAGGAAGAGTAGCTGCTGCCTTGGCAGGAACTAATGGGGATCCATAATAAACCCCAGGAAGAGTAGCTGCTGCCTTGACAGGAACTAATGGGGATCCATAATAAACCCCAGGAAGAGTAGCTGCTGCCTTGGCAGGAACTAATGGGGATCCATAATAAACCCCAGGAAGAGTAGCTGCTGCCTTGGCAGGAACTAATGGGGGTCCATAATAAACCCCAGGAAGAGTAGCTGCTGCCTTGGCAGGAACTAATGGGGATCCATAATAAACCCCAGGAAGAGTAGCTGCTGCCTTGGCTAATGAGGATCCATAATAAACCCCAGGAAGAGAAGCTGCTGCCTTGGCTAATGAGGATCCATAATAAACCCCAGGAAGAGTAGCTGCTGCCTTGGCAGGAACTAATGAGGATCCATAATAAACCCCAAGAAGAGTAGCTGCTGCCTTGACAGGAACTAATGGGGATCCATAATAAACCCCGGGAAGAGTAGCTGCTACCTTGGCAGGAACTAATGGGGATCCATAATAAACCCCAAGAAGAGTAGCTGCTGCCTTGACAGGAACTAATGGGGATCCATAATAAACCCCAGGAAGAGTAGCTGCTGCCTTGGCAGGAACTAATGGGGATCCATAATAAACCCCAGGAAGAGTAGCTGCTGCCTTGGCAGGAACTAATGGGGATCCATAATAAACCCCAGGAAGAGTAGCTGCTGCCTTGACAGGAACTAATGAGGATCCATAATAAGCCCCAGGAAAAGTAGCTGCTGCCTTGGCAGGAACTAATGGGGATCCATAATAAACCCCAGGAAGAGTAGCTACTGCTTTGTCAGGAACTAATAGGGATCCATAATTAACCCCAGGAAGAGTAGCTGCTGCCTTGACAGGAACTAATGGGGATCCATAATAAACCCCAGGAAGGGTAGCTGCTGCCTTGGCAGGAACTAATGGGGATCCTTAATAAACCCCAGGAAGAGTAGCTGCTGCCTTGGCAGGAACTAATGGGGATCCATAATAAACCCCAGGAAGAGTAGCTACTGCTTTGGCAGGAACTAATGGGGATCCATAATAAACCCCAGGAAGAGTAGCTGCTGCCTTGACAGGAACTAATGGGGATCCATAATAAACCCCAGGAAGAGTAGCTGCTGCCTTGGCAGGAACTAATGGGGATCCATAATAAACCCCAGGAAGAGTAGCTGCTGCCTTGACAGGAACTAATGGGGATCCATAATAAACCCCAGGAAGAGTAGCTGCTGCCTTGGCAGGAACTAATGGGGATCCATAATAAACCCCAGGAAGAGTAGCTGCTGCCTTGGCAGGAACTAATGGGGATCCATAATAAACCCCAGGAAGAGTAGCTGCTGCCTTGGCTAATGAGGATCCATAATAAACCCCAGGAAGAGAAGCTGCTGCCTTGGCTAATGAGGATCCATAATAAACCCCAGGAAGAGTAGCTGCTGCCTTGGCAGGAACTAATGAGGATCCATAATAAACCCCAAGAAGAGTAGCTGCTGCCTTGACAGGAACTAATGGGGATCCATAATAAACCCCAGGAAGAGTAGCTGCTGCCTTGACAGGAACTAATGGGGATCCATAATAAACCCCAGGAAGGGTAGCTGCTGCCTTGGCAGGAACTAATGGGGATCCTTAATAAACCCCAGGAAGAGTAGCTGCTGCCTTGGCAGGAACTAATGGGGATCCATAATAAACCCCAGGAAGAGTAGCTACTGCTTTGGCAGGAACTAATGGGGATCCATAATAAACCCCAGGAAGAGTAGCTGCTGCCTTGGCAGGAACTAATGGGGATCCATAATTAACCCCAGGAAGAGTAGCTGCTGCCTTGGCAGGAACTAATGGGGATCCATAATAAACCCCAAGAAGAGTAGCTGCTGCCTTGACAGGAACTAATGGGGATCCATAATAAACCCCAGGAAGAGTAGCTGCTGCCTTGGCAGGAACTAATGGGGATCCATAATAAACCCCAGGAAGAGTAGCTGCTGCCTTGACAGGAACTAATGGGGATCCATAATAAACCCCAGGAAGAGTAGCTGCTGCCTTGGCAGGAACTAATGGGGATCCATAATAAACCCCAGGAAGATTAGCTGCTGCCTTGGCAGGAACTAATGGGGGTCCATAATAAACCCCAGGAAGAGTAGCTGCTGCCTTGGCAGGAACTAATGGGGATCCATAATTAACCCCAGGAAGAGTAGCTGCTGCCTTGGCAGGAACTAATGGGGATCCATAATAAACTCCAAGAAGAGTAGCTGCTGCCTTGACAGGAACTAATGGGGATCCATAATAAACCCCAGGAAGGGTAGCTGCTGCCTTGGCAGGAACTAATGGGGATCCATAATAAACCCCAGGAAGAGTAGCTGCTGCTTTGGCAGGAACTAATGGGGATCCATAATAAACCCCAGGAAGAGTAGCTGCTGCCTTGGCAGGAACTAATGGGGATCCATAATAAACCCCAGGAAGAGTAGCTGCTGCCTTGGCAGGAACTAATGGGGATCCATAATAAACCCCATGAAGAGTAGCTGCTGCCTTGGCAGGAACTAATGGGGATCCATAATAAACCCCAGGAAGAGTAGCTGCTGCCTTGGCAGGAACTAATGGGGATCCATAATAAACCCCAGGAAGAGTAGCTGCTGCCTTGGCAGGAACTAATGGGGATCCATAATAAACCCCAGGAAGAGTAGCTACTGCTTTGTCAGGAACTAATGGGGATCCATAATTAACCCCAGGAAGAGTAGCTGCTGCCTTGACAGGAACTAATGGGGATCCATAATAAACCCCAGGAAGGGTAGCTGCTGCCTTGGCAGGAACTAATGGGGATCCTTAATAAACCCCAGGAAGAGTAGCTGCTGCCTTGGCAGGAACTAATGGGGATCCATAATAAACCCCAGGAAGAGTAGCTACTGCTTTGGCAGGAACTAATGGGGATCCATAATAAACCCCAGGAAGAGTAGCTGCTGCCTTGACAGGAACTAATGGGGATCCATAATAAACCCCAGGAAGAGTAGCTGCTGCCTTGGCTAATGAGGATCCATAATAAACCCCAGGAAGAGAAGCTGCTGCCTTGGCTAATGAGGATCCATAATAAACCCCAGGAAGAGTAGCTGCTGCCTTGGCAGGAACTAATGAGGATCCATAATAAACCCCAAGAAGAGTAGCTGCTGCCTTGACAGGAACTAATGGGGATCCATAATAAACCCCGGGAAGAGTAGCTGCTACCTTGGCAGGAACTAATGGGGATCCATAATAAACCCCAAGAAGAGTAGCTGCTGCCTTGACAGGAACTAATGGGGATCCATAATAAACCCCAGGAAGAGTAGCTGCTGCCTTGGCAGGAACTAATGGGGATCCATAATAAACCCCAGGAAGAGTAGCTGCTGCCTTGGCAGGAACTAATGGGGATCCATAATAAACCCCAGGAAGAGTAGCTGCTGCCTTGACAGGAACTAATGAGGATCCATAATAAGCCCCAGGAAAAGTAGCTGCTGCCTTGGCAGGAACTAATGGGGATCCATAATAAACCCCAGGAAGAGTAGCTACTGCTTTGTCAGGAACTAATGGGGATCCATAATTAACCCCAGGAAGAGTAGCTGCTGCCTTGACAGGAACTAATGGGGATCCATAATAAACCCCAGGAAGGGTAGCTGCTGCCTTGGCAGGAACTAATGGGGATCCTTAATAAACCCCAGGAAGAGTAGCTGCTGCCTTGGCAGGAACTAATGGGGATCCATAATAAACCCCAGGAAGAGTAGCTACTGCTTTGGCAGGAACTAATGGGGATCCATAATAAACCCCAGGAAGAGTAGCTGCTGCCTTGACAGGAACTAATGGGGATCCATAATAAACCCCAGGAAGAGTAGCTGCTGCCTTGGCAGGAACTAATGGGGATCCATAATAAACCCCAGGAAGAGTAGCTGCTGCCTTGACAGGAACTAATGGGGATCCATAATAAACCCCAGGAAGAGTAGCTGCTGCCTTGGCAGGAACTAATGGGGATCCATAATAAACCCCAGGAAGAGTAGCTGCTGCCTTGGCAGGAACTAATGGGGGTCCATAATAAACCCCAGGAAGAGTAGCTGCTGCCTTGGCAGGAACTAATGGGGATCCATAATAAACCCCAGGAAGAGTAGCTGCTGCCTTGGCTAATGAGGATCCATAATAAACCCCAGGAAGAGAAGCTGCTGCCTTGGCTAATGAGGATCCATAATAAACCCCAGGAAGAGTAGCTGCTGCCTTGGCAGGAACTAATGAGGATCCATAATAAACCCCAAGAAGAGTAGCTGCTGCCTTGACAGGAACTAATGGGGATCCATAATAAACCCCGGGAAGAGTAGCTGCTACCTTGGCAGGAACTAATGGGGATCCATAATAAACCCCAAGAAGAGTAGCTGCTGCCTTGACAGGAACTAATGGGGATCCATAATAAACCCCAGGAAGAGTAGCTGCTGCCTTGGCAGGAACTAATGGGGATCCATAATTAACCCCAGGAAGAGTAGCTGCTGCCTTGACAGGAACTAATGGGGATCCATAATAAACCCCAGGAAGAGTAGCTGCTGCCTTGACAGGAACTAATGGGGATCCATAATAAACCCCAGGAAGAGTAGCTGCTGCCTTGGCAGGAACTAATAGGGATCCATAATACATACAAACACATGGATTGTGTATGTGTGCCAGTCACGACTTCTGCCGAAGTCGCTTCCTCTCCTTGTTCGGGCGGTGTTCGTTGGTCGACGTCACCGGTCTTCTAGCCATTGCCGATCCATTTTTCATGTTCCATTTGTTTTGTCTTGTTTTCACACTCACCTGGTTTCAATTCCCTCATTACATGTTGCATATGTTCCCTCTGTTTTCCCCCATGTCCTGGTCGGGAATTGTTTATTGTACGTTTGTGTGCCTGGTGCGATACGGGTTTTGTACCCAGGTGTTTGTTGTTTTTGTATGCCGGTAGTTATGTATATTAAACGGCTCCGGCTATTTACCAAGTTCTGCTCTCCTGCACTTGACTTCCTTGCCACCAGTTACGCACCCCTGACAGTGCCATTCAGAGGGCAAGACAAAAGATTTAAGATTTATGTTTTTTTTTACAGCTTTTTTTATTACATGTACACACATTTTACATACATGGTACTTTTATATATAACAAAAACACATTACCAAACAAACTCTTTCATCCCACCTCTCAGCCCATCCCACCTATCACCATAGACCTCAGCTCTTTAATCCCACCCCTCAGCCCATCCCACCTATCACTATAGACCTCAGCTCTTTAATCCCACCCCTCAGCCCATCCCACCTATCACCATAGACCTCAGCTCTTTAATCCCACCCCTCAGCCCATCCCACCTATCACCATAGACCTCAGCTCTTTAATCCCACCCCTCAGCCCATCCCACCTATCACCATAGACCTCAGCTCTTTAATCCCACCCCTCAGCCCATCCCACCTATCACCATAGACCTCAGCTCTTTAATCCCACCTCTCAGCCCATCCCACCTATCACCATAGACCTCAGCTCTTTAATCCCACCCCTCAGCCCATCCCACCTACCACCATAGACCTCAGCTCTTTAATCCCACCCCTCAGCCCATCCCACCTATCACCATAGACCTCAGCTCTTTAATCCCACCCCTCAGCCCATCCCACCTATCACTATAGACCTCAGCTCTTTAATCCCACCCCTCAGCCCATCCCACCTATCACCATAGACCTCAGCTCTTTAATCCCACCCCTCAGCCCATCCCACCTATCACCATAGACCTCAGCTCTTTAATCCCACCCCTCAGCCCATCCCACCTGTCCCTATAGACCTCAGCTCTTTAATCCCACCCCTCAGCCCATCCCACCTATCACCATAGACCTCAGCTCTTTAATCCCACCCCTCAGCCCATCCCACCTATCACCATAGACCTCAGCTCTTTAATCCCACCCCTCAGCCCATCCCACCTATCACCATAGACCTCAGCTCTTTAATCCCACCCCTCAGCCCATCCCATCTATCACCATAGACCTTGTTTGGTTTCCATGTGCCATATATTTTTAAATTCTGCTGTGGTGATTTTCACATTTTTTGAATCTTTCTAATCGTATATTATCCACAGATTCTGAGCTAAAGATGTAAACCTATCCTATGAGTATTATTGTATTATTTGTTGACTGACTATGGCTTCACAAATAACCCAACACTGCTATTTGTAAGGTTAGTTTTAGGTGCAGGTTGTGATTCTTTTTTAACCGTTCCTGAACCTGTGACCAGAAACAAGCTACATCGAGACAATATCAGAATAAGTGATCTATTGATTCTGTCTCTTCCCAATAAAATCTACAGAGCCTGAGATTGTTGTATGCCCCATATAAACGTCCCTTTCTTCGTAAAAATCCAAATAACTTCACAGATCTTCATTGTAAAGGGTTTAAACACTGTTTCCCATGCTTGTTCAATGAACCATAAACAATTAATGAACATGCACCTGTGGAACGGTCGTTAAGACATTAACAGCTTACAGACGGTAGGCAATTAAAGTCACAGTTATGACACTAAAGAGGCCTTTCTACTGACTCTGAAAAACACACCAAATGAAAATGCCCTGCTCATCTGCGTGAACGTGCCTTTGGCATGCTGCAAGGAGGCATGAGGACTGCAGATGTGGCCAGGGCAATAAATTGCAATGTCCATACTGTGAGACGCCTAAGACAGCGCTACAGGGAGACAGGACGGACAGCTGAATCGTCCTCGCAGTGGCAGACCACGTGTAACAACACCTGCACAGGATCGGTACATCCGAACATCACACCTGCAGGACAGGTACAGGATGGCAACAACAACTGCCCGAGTTACACCAGGAACGCACAATCCCTCCATCAGTGATCAGACTGTCCGCAATAGGCTGAGAAAGGCTGGACTGAGGGCTTGTAGGCCTGTTGTAAGGCAGGTCCTCACCAGACATCACCGGCAACAACGTCGCCTATGGGCACAAAACCACCGTCGCTGGACCAGACAGGACTGGCAAAAAGTGCTCTTCACTGACAAGTCGCGGTTTTGTCTCACCAGGGGTGATGGTCGGATTCGCGTTCATCGTCGAAGGAATGAGCGTTACACCGAGACCTGTACTCTGGAGCGGGATCGATTTGGAGGTGGAGGGTCCGTCATGGTCTGGGGCATTGTGTCACAGCATCATTGGACTGAGCTCGTTGTCATTGCAGGCAATCTCAACGCTGTGCGTTACAGGGAAGACATCCTCCTCCCTCATGTGGTACCCTTCCTGCAGGCTCATCCTGACATGACCCTCCAGCATGACAATGCCACCAGCCATACTGCCCGTTCTGTGCGTGATTTCCTGCAAGACAGGAATGTCAGTGTTCTGCCATGGCCAGCGAAGAGCCCGGATCTCAATCCCATTGAGCACGTCTGGGACCTGTTGGATCGGAGGGTGAGGGCTAGGGCCATTCCCCCCAGAAATGTCCGGGAACTTTCAGGTGCCTTGGTGGAAGAGTGGGGTAACATCTCACAGCAAGAACTGGCAAATCTGGTGCAGTCCATGAGGAGGAGATGCACTGCAGTACTTAATGCAGCTGGTGGCCACACCAGATACTGACTGTTACTTTTGATTTTGACCCCCCTTTGTTCAGGGACACATTATTCCATCTCTGTTAGTCACATGTCTGTGGAACTTGTTCAGTTTTTGTCTCAGTTGTTGAATCTTGTTATGTTCATACAAATATTTACACAATATTTTTTTTTTTTTGCTGAGTTATCTTTTTGCTATATAAATAGCATTCTGTTGGTGGCAAGAATTTTATATAATCATTTAAATTGAAAAACTCTAAGTGTTAAGTCAAGTGTAGTTCTTTGTACCAGTTCGTAAACCATGTGCCATGGAATTGGTACATAGAAAATCTCCTCCCATTTATTTTACAACCTGTATTGCACAGCTGTCAATATTTGTGTCCTCAAATAAAACTGGTATATTTATCTATTTATGCCAGTTCCTTTCAGTCAATTTGTATCTTTAATATATGTCAGGAAAACAAGTTCCCTACCTTCTCCTTTCTCCACTTGCCTCCTCTATTTTTGTGGTGGTTCTGCAATCAGTTGCTTGTACATTTTTGGATTGAGCAGATATTCCCATATATATTATATTTTCGATAACTGCATATGTGACATAACTCCTCCATTTCTATTCATAATATCATTAATAAATAGAATTAATAATAAATATAATATAATAAAATTAAAAATCCATAAAGAATGTTTTTTTATTCATCAATATATTTGAGTTTAACCTTAACATTTGTTGTAACGTCATACTTTCTAAGTCTTCGCTAGCCGTCATCATCATGAATCAAGTCGACAATCTACTGGCAAATCCCTTTTAATTCGTGACATACGAAAATAAATAATGAAGAGAAATTATAGATAAAACGTATCGGTGCTCATCGGCCGTTGGACATAAACATGACGCGACAAATTGGAAATCGCTAATTCAACAATGAGTGGTTAGGAAGGAATCAGTGACGGTGGCTGTGTGGTCCCAAATCTGGGATTAAAGTGTCTCTTTTCCAAGTTTAAAATGATAAACATTCAACATTGGCCGTGCTGTCAATAAAGCATGATTTGTGCCGCGCTCAAAACAACTGGTAACTCTGAACTGCGAAAACTTGACTTCAGTGAGTACAAGACAACTGTGAAGTCGGGAATAAACGAGCTCCGACTGGGTAAAATAAGTTTTGAACGGTCATCCTCTTTCTAGAGCTACGACCTGAAGATCAATGACGTCATCATGATTCGACCTTGTTTTTTTTCCCAGAGTCCCCAGTTGTTTTGAAAGCACCATAAATACAGAGAATGACACGGAGCATGGAGGAGCATGGATCGGACCAACACGCAGAGTGGAAAGTGGTCATTATTTAATGAACGTAAACTGAACACTTACACATACAAAAACAACAAACGTGACCAAACCGAAAACAGTCCCATGTGGCACGAACACTGACACGAGATACAAACACCCACCAAACACATGTGAATCCCCGGCTGCCTAAGTATGATTCTCAATCAGGGACAACGATTGACAGCTGTCTCTAATTGAGAATCATACCCGGCCGAACACAAACATCCCAACATAGAAAATCAAACATAGACAAACCCACCCAACTCACGCCCTGACCAACTAAATAAATACAAGGAAAACAGGTCAGGAACGTGACACAAAATGTGCCCACCGCGCCACTTTCCTGTTCAAGTGAACACAGCACAACAAGGTGAGTCCAAAAAATGTCTTGTATGCTGCTGCATAAATCAAAATCAAATCAAATGTATTTATAAAGCCCTTCTTCCCCTAGATAGCCCCATAGGACTCTGGTCTAAAGTAGTGCACTATGTAGGGAACAGGGTTCTATAGGACTCTGGTCTAAAGTAGTGCACTATATAGGGAATAGGGCTCTGGTCTAAAGTAGTGCACTATATAGGGAATAGGGCTCTGGTCTAAAGTAGTGCACTATATAGGGAATAGGGCTCTGGTCTAAAGTAGTGCACTATATAGGGAATAGGGCTCTGGTCTAAAGTAGTGCACTATATAGGGAATAGGGCTCTGGTCTAAAGTAGTGCACTATGTAGGGAATAGGGCTCTGGTCTAAAGTAGTGCACTATATAGGGAATAGGGCTCTGGTCTAAAGTAGTGCACTATATAGGGAATAGGGCTCTGGTCTAAAGTAGTGCACTATATAGGGAATAGGGCTCTGGTCTAAAGTAGTGCACTATGTAGGGAATAGGGCTCTGGTCTAAAGTAGTGCACTATTAGGGAATAGGGTTCCATAGGACTCTGGTCTAAAGTAGTGCACTATGTAGGGAACAGGGATCTATAGGACTCTGGTCTAAAGTAGTGCACTATATAGGGAATAGGGCTCTGGTCTAAAGTAGTGCACTATGTAGGGAATAGGGCTCTGGTCTAAAGTAGTGCACTATATAGGGAATAGGGCTCTGGTCTAAAGTAGTGCACTATATAGGGAATAGGGCTCTGGTCTAAAGTAGTGCACTATGTAGGGAATAGGGCTCTGGTCTAAAGTAGTGCACTATATAGGGAATAGGGCTCTGGTCTAAAGTAGTGCACCATATAGGGAATATATTCATGCCTTTAAATAACAATAAGCATTTTAATGATCAAACTAAATAACAAAGGGATCCTGAATAATTCAACAATAGATTCACTGCAACATGTCAGCTGAAGTTAACTGTTTTTAATCTTGGCTGTACTAACAACTTTAAAAGCTTTTTGTTTGTTTGTTAGAACAGACTATATGGTATTGATTGTAATTTGTTTGTAAATTATTATTGTATTCTAACAGCACGTTTGACACACGATCTGCAAAGCTCCTCCTTCTCGATCTCTTGCTTAATGTTATTAGTACAATTATTCATATAGTTATATCATTATAATAATGAGTCATTCTCATTAGTAGGCTTTTAGTACACTAGTAGACTCCCTTGTATAACCACCATCGAAAAATTCAACAAATCTATTGTCCTCTATTGTCCATCAATAGTATATTGTCCTGCTGATAGTCCCTCAATAGTCTATTGTCCTGCTGATAGTCCCTCAATAGTCTATTGTCCTGCTTATAGTCCATCAATAGTCTATTGTCCTGCTGATAGTCCATCAATAGTCTATTGTCCTGCTGATAGTCCATCAATAGTCTATTGTCCTGCTGATAGCCCATCAATAGTCTATTGTCCTGCTGATAGTCCCTCAATAGTCTATTGTCCTGCTGATAGTCCATCAATAGTCTATTGTCCTGCTGATAGTCCATCAATATTCTATTGTCCTGCTGATAGTCCATCAATAGTCTATTGTCCTGCTGATAGTCCATCAATAGTCTATTGTCCTGCTGATAGTCCATCAATAGTCTATTGTCCTGCTGATAGTCCATCAATAGTCTATTGTCCTGCTGATAGTCCCTCAATAGTCTATTGTCCTGCTGATAGTCCATCAATAGTCTATTGTCCTGCTGATAGTCCATCAATAGTCTATTGTCCTGCTGATAGTCCATCAATAGTCTATTGTCCTGCTGATAGTCCATCAATAGTCTATTGTCCTGCTGATAGTCCATCAATAGTCTATTGTCCTGCTGATAGTCCCTCAATAGTCTATTGTCCTGCTGATAGTCCATCAATAGTCTATTGTCCTGCTGATAGTCCATCAATAGTCTATTGTCCTGCTGATAGTCCATCAATAGTCTATTGTCCTGCTGATAGTCCATCAATAGTCTATTGTCCTGCTGATAGTCCATCAATATTCTATTGTCCTGCTGATAGTCCATCAATAGTCTGTTGTCCTGCTGATAGTCCCTCAATATTCTATTGTCCTGCTGATAGTCCATCAATAGTCTATTGTCCTGCTGATAGTCCATCAATAGTCTATTGTCCTGCTGATAGTCCATCAATAGTCTATTGTCCTGCTGATAGTCCATCAATAGTCTATTGTCCTGCTGATAGTCCCTCAATAGTCTATTGTCCTGCTGATAGTCCATCAATAGTCTATTGTCCTGCTGATAGTCCATCAATAGTCTATTGTCCTGCTGATAGTCCATCAATAGTCTATTGTCCTGCTGATAGTCCATCAATAGTCTATTGTCCTGCTGATAGTCCATCAATAGTCTATTGTCCTGCTGATAGTCCCTCAATAGTCTATTGTCCTGCTGATAGTCCATCAATAGTCTATTGTCCTGCTGATAGTCCATCAATAGTCTATTGTCCTGCTGATAGTCCATCAATAGTCTATTGTCCTGCTGATAGTCCATCAATAGTCTATTGTCCTGCTGATAGTCCATCAATATTCTATTGTCCTGCTGATAGTCCATCAATAGTCTGTTGTCCTGCTGATAGTCCCTCAATAGTCTATTGTCCTGATGATAGTCCATCAATATTCTATTGTCCTGCTAATAGCCCATCAATAGTCTATTGTCCTGCTGATAGTCCATCAATATTCTATTGTCCTGCTGATAGTCCATCAATATTCTGTTGTCCTGCTGATAGTCCCTCAATAGTCTATTGTCCTACTGATAGTCCATCAATAGTCTATTGTCCTGCTGATAGTCCATCAATATTCTATTGTCCTGCTGATAGTCCATCAATAGTCTGTTGTCCTGCTGATAGTCCCTCAATAGTCTATTGTCCTACTGATAGTCCATCAATAGTCTATTGTCCTGCTGATAGTCCATCAATAATATATAGTCCTGCTGATAGTCCATCAATAGTCTATTGTCCTGCTGATAGTCCATCAATAGTCTATTGTCCTGCTGATAGTCCCTCAATAGTCTATTGTCCTGCTGATAGTCCCTCAATAGTCTATTGTCCTGCTGATAGTCCCTCAATAGTCTATTGTCCTGCTGATAGTCCATCAATAGTCTATTGTCCTACTGATAGTCCATCAATAGTCTATTGTCCTGCTGATAGTCCATCAATAGTCTATTGTCCTGCTGATAGTCCCTCAATAGTCTATTGTCCTGCTGATAGTCCATCAATAGTATATTGTCCTGAGCCCGCTTGAGCCTGAGCCTGCCTGCGGCCCTGTACCTTGGCCTCTGCTCTGGATTATCGACCCCCGCCTGCCTTGACCTGTTGTTTGCCCCTGTTGTTACAATAAACATTGTTACTTCAACACAGTCTGCACTTGGGTCTGACCTTGATACTTGATACTATGGGGTTTTAAGCTTCGGGCTATGGTTTTGGAAATGCTTAAAACAAAATGATGAAACAAAAAGACTCGCCATCAGTATTCTCTCAGCTTGCTAGTGGATTGTGAAGTGCAGTGGTTTATTTCTAGTTATCAGACTGGCTCCTACCCCTCGCTGAGATGACTGACAGCAGCATTCACACAAGCCTATTCTTTTGTAAATGACTGGAGGTGTGAATGATTTCTGTCCACGAGTCTCTCTCCTCTCACACTATAGAGTCCTACATCGGGCAAGACAATCAGCTGGCGGGTTAGGTCCAAGAGTTGAAAGAGAACTTGGGTAAACACAATGGCACAATTAGACCGAAATATGATACTTGTTCCTTTGCAGCCCATTAAATAACAAATCTGAGTAATGAATTGACTGTTTTTGGAAGTTATTGTTATTTGCCTCATTGTACCACATGGTTTATTTATTTTTCCTCCAAATGTTGAATAGACATGTAGACAAACTAATATCCAGGAGAGACAAACAATCGCCTACTGTCTGGAGTCAAAATTAAAGCTAAATAACTGTTTTGGTATTGGATCGGCTCGTCCGAAGAGGCGTCATTCATTCACGAGGTTAAACCCTTAGGTCTTAGTCCCGCAGTTATATTATATTACCGGGTTCGTTTTTCATCAGAGTTGACTGCCTGCAGTATGTAGGCCTGCGAATTAATATGTATTATTATGAATTATTAATATGTATTAATATGAATTAATATGTTTGTTCTCCACGTTGTTGATGAACAAAGGACACGCTGGAGGCTAATAGGTGTGTGGGAATAATGACAAGCTCACAACGCTCATCTGATTATTAATTAGGATCTATTTCATTTCATTCGTTTTTACATTATTCATTGTAACCACAATGTCATAAATAATTGACCACACACACACACACAACATGAGCAGAATAAACTTGGTAAAAAAAAAACTTTAGTAAAGACCATCAGAAAGATAGTTGGTACTACCGGAGGCTGATGGAGGCTGCTGGAGGCTGCTGGAGGCTGCTGGAGGCTGCTGGAGACTGCTGGAGACTGCTGGAGGCTGATGGAGGCTGCTGGAGACTGCTGGAGACTGCTGGAGGCTGATGGAGGCTGCTGGAGGCTGCTGGAGGCTGCTGGAGACTGCTGGAGACTGCTGGAGGCTGATGGAGGCTGCTGGAGGCTGCTGGAGGCTGATGGAGGCTCCTGGAGACTGCTGGAGGCTGCTGGAGGCTGCTGGAGGCTGATGGAGGCTGCTGGAGGCTGATGGAGGCTCCTGGAGACTGCTGGAGGCTGCTGGAGGCTGCTGGAGGCTGCTGGAGGCTGATGGAGGCTGATGGAGGCTGATGGAGGCTCCTGGAGACTGCTGGAGGCTGCTGGAGGCTGATGGAGGCTGCTGGAGGCTGCTGGAGGCTGATGGAGGCTCCTGGAGGCTGCTGGAGGCTGCTGGAGGCTGCTGGAGGCTGATGGAGGCTCCTGGAGACTGCTGGAGGCTGCTGGAGGCTGCTGGAGGCTGATGGAGGCTGATGGAGGCTCCTGGAGGCTGCTGGAGGCTGATGGAGGCTGCTGGAGGCTGATGGAGGCTCCTGGAGACTGCTGGAGGCTGCTGGAGGCTGCTGGAGGCTGATGGAGGCTGCTGGAGGCTGATGGAGGCTCCTGGAGGCTGCTGGAGGCTGCTGGAGGCTGATGGAGGCTCCTGGAGACTGCTGGAGGCTGATGGAGGCTCCTGGAGGCTGCTGGAGGCTGATGGAGGCTGATGGAGGCTCCTGGAGGCTGCTGGAGGCTGCTGGAGGCTGCTGGAGGCTGCTGGAGACTGCTGGAGACTGCTGGAGGCTGCTGGAGGCTGATGGAGGCTCCTGGAGACTGCTGGAGGCTGATGGAGGCTCCTGGAGACTGCTGGAGGCTGATGGAGGCTGATGGAGGCTCCTGGAGGCTGCTGGAGACTGATGGAGGCTCCTGGAGACTGCTGGAGGCTGATGGAGGCTCCTGGAGGCTCCTGGAGGCTGATGGAGGCTCCTGGAGGCTGATGGAGGCTCCTGGAGGCTGCTGGAGGCTGCTGGAGGCTGCTGGAGGCTGTTGGAGGCAGATGGAGGCTGATGGAGGCTGCTGGAGGCTGATGGAGGCTGATGGAGGCTCCTGGAGGCTGCTGGAGGCTGATGGAGGCTGCTGGAGGCTGCTGGAGGCTGCTGGAGGCTGCTGGAGGCTTCTGGAGGCTGATGGAGGCTGATGGAGGCTCCTGGAGGCTGCTGGAGGCTGCTGGAGGCTGCTGGAGGCTGCTGAGGGAAGGACGGCTCATAATAATGTCTGGAACGGAGCGAATGGAATGGCATCAAACACCATGGAAACCATGTGTTTGATGTATCTGACACCATTCCACTGATTCCTCTCCAGCCGTTACTACGAGCCCGTCCTCCCCAATTAAGGTACCACCAACCTCCTGTGATCGGTACTTATTTATTTGAACCAAAGCCACGAATGAGTGAGTCAAAATAGCCTACTAAATAGGCCAAGCCTAAACAAATGAATTAAATTGCCTAAATAAATAAACTAGTAAATGTAATAAATAAAACTAATGAATTAAATAGCTCAGGTCTTGAAAATATCGGCAACCTTTTCCCTGTCCACAATGTGCATAAAGGATGCCAATAGAGCCTGTCGGTTTTTCCTTCACATCAGCATTGATACAATGCTGAAACATCTATCCATGGGTGAGTCAGAACTGTTCATTGACGCAGTGGTCTAAGACACTGCATCACAGTGCTAGCTGTACCACTAGAGATTCTGGGTTAGAGTCCAGGCTCTGTCTCAGTGGTCTAAGACACTGCATCACAGTGCTAGCTGTACCACTAGAGATCATGGGTTAGAGTCCAGGCTCTGTCTCAGTGGTCTAAGACACTGCATCACAGTGCTAGCTGTACCACTAGAGATTCTGGGTTAGAGTCCAGGCTCTGTCTCAGTGGTCTAAGACACTGCATCACAGTGCTAGCTGTACCACTAGAGATTCTGGGTTCGAGTCCAGGCTCTGTCTCAGTGGTCTAAGACACTGCATCACAGTGCTAGCTGTACCACTAGAGATTCTGGGTTAGAGTCCAGGCTCTGTCTCAGTGGTCTAAGACACTGCATCACAGTGCTAGCTGTACCACTAGAGATCGTGGGTTAAAGTCCAGGCTCTGTCTCAGTGGTCTAAGACACTGCATCACAGTGCTAGCTGTACCACTAGAGATCCTGGGTTCGAGTCCAGGCTCTGTCTCAGTGGTCTAAGACACTGCATCACAGTGCTAGCTGTACCACTAGAGATTCTGGGTTAGAGTCCAGGCTCTGTCTCAGTGGTCTAAGACACTGCATCACAGTGCTAGCTGTACCACTAGAGATCGTGGGTTAGAGTCCAGGCTCTGTCTCAGTGGTCTAAGACACTGCATCACAGTGCTAGCTGTACCACTAGAGATCATGGGTTAGAGTCCAGGCTCTGTCTCAGTGGTCTAAGACACTGCATCACAGTGCTAGCTGTACCACTAGAGATTCTGGGTTCGAGTCCAGGCTCTGTCTCAGTGGTCTAAGACACTGCATCACAGTGCTAGCTGTACCACTAGAGATTCTGGGTTAGAGTCCAGGCTCTGTCTCAGTGGTCTAAGACACTGCATCACAGTGCTAGCTGTACCACTAGAGATTCTGGGTTAGAGTCCAGGCTCTGTCTCAGTGGTCTAAGACACTGCATCACAGTGCTAGCTGTACCACTAGAGATCGTGGGTTAGAGTCCAGGCTCTGTCTCAGTGGTCTAAGACACTGCATCACAGTGCTAGCTGTACCACTAGAGATCGTGGGTTAGAGTCCAGGCTCTGTCTCAGTGGTCTAAGACACTGCATCACAGTGCTAGCTGTACCACTAGAGATCATGGGTTAGAGTCCAGGCTCTGTCTCAGTGGTCTAAGACACTGCATCACAGTGCTAGCTGTACCACTAGAGATTCTGGGTTAGAGTCCAGGCTCTGTCTCAGTGGTCTAAGACACTGCATCACAGTGCTAGCTGTACCACTAGAGATCGTGGGTTAGAGTCCAGGCTCTGTCTCAGTGGTCTAAGACACTGCATCACAGTGCTAGCTGTACCACTAGAGATTCTGGGTTCGAGTCCAGGCTTTGCTGAGCCGGTCGCGACCGGGAGACCCATGGGGCGGTGCACAATTGGCCCAGCGTTGTACGGGTTAGGGGAGGGTTTTGCCGGCAGGAATGTCCTTGTCTCATCGCGCACTAGCGACTCCTGTGGCGGGCCGGGCGCAGTTCACCAGGTGCACGGTGTTTCCTCCGACACATTAGTGCGGCTGGCTTCCCGGGTTGGAGGCGCGCTGTGTCAAGAAGCAGTGCGGCTTGGTTGTGTTTCGGAGGACGCACGGCTCTCGACCTTCGCCTCTCCCGAGTCCGTACGGGAGTTGCAGCGATGATACAAGACTGTAACTACCAATTTGATACCACGAAATTGTGGTATTTTTTTTATATATATTTTTTTAAATAAAAAGAACTCTTCGTTGAGACAATGCTGAAACATCCATCCATGGGTGAGGCAGTGAAACTGGAAAGCATTTTTAGAACTATAATGTCCTCCTCATGTTGTAACCTACAACATGTCTCCTCACACCAAGGCCTGGCCTGTTGATGGATTCAAGACAATGTGGTTTTTATTGATCTCAGATTCTGTTTGTCAGTGTCAAAGTAGCCTGTCATTTCCATCATTTGTGCGGTATTAAAAAAAGATTCTGCCAAATTCTCTAGTCGTGTAAAATTATGTAGAATTGCTTGAATGTATTTATAAAAGGCAGAAAATGTTCCCCGAACCCTAGGCTACAGAAAATGTTCCCCGGACCCTAGGCTACAGAAAATGTTCCCGGACCCTAGGCTACAGAAAATGTTCCCCGGACCCTAGGCTACAGAAAATGTTCCCGGACCCTAGGCTACAGAAAATGTTCCCGGACCCTAGGCTACAGAAAATGTTCCCCGGACCCTAGGCTACAGAAAATGTTCCCGGACCCTAGGCTACAGAAAATGTTCCCGGACCCTAGGCTACAGAAAATGTTCCCCGGACCCTAGGCTACAGAAAATGTTCCCGGACCCTAGGCTACTGAAAATGTTCCCCGGACACTAGGATACAGAAAATGTTCCCCGGACCCTAGGATACTGAAAATGTTCCCGGACCCTAGGCTACTGAAAATGTTCCCCGGACCCTAGGCTACAGAAAATGTTCCCCGGACCCTAGGCTACAGAAAATGTTCCCGGACCCTAGGCTACAGAAAATGTTCCCGGACCCTAGGCTACTGAAAATGTTCCCCGGACCCTAGGCTACAGAAAATGTTCCCCGGACCCTAGGCTACAGAAAATGTTCCCGGACCCTAGGCTACAGAAAATGTTCCCCGGACCCTAGGCTACAGAAAATGTTCCCCGGACCCTAGGCTACAGAAAATGTTCCCCGGACCCTAGGCTACAGAAAATGTTCCCGGACCCTAGGCTACAGAAAATGTTCCCGGACCCTAGGCTACAGAAAATGTTCCCGGACCCTAGGCTACAGAAAATGTTCCCGGACCCTAGGCTACAGAAAATGTTCCCCGGACCCTAGGCTACAGAAAATGTTCCCGGACCCTAGGCTACAGAAAATGTTCCCCGGACACTAGGCTACAGAAAATGTTCCCCGGACACTAGGATACAGAAAATGTTCCCCGGACACTAGGATACAGAAAATGTTCCCCGGACACTAGGATACTGAAAATGTTCCCCGGACCCTAGGATACTGAAAATGTTCCCCGGACCCTAGGATACAGAAAATGTTCCCCGGACACTAGGCTACAGAAAATGTTCCCCGAACCCTAGGCTACAGAAAATGTTCCCCGGACACTAGGCTACAGAAAATGTTCCCCGGACCCTAGGCTACAGAAAATGTTCCCGGACCCTAGGCTACAGAAAATGTTCCCCGGACCCTAGGCTACAGAAAATGTTCCCGGACCCTAGGCTACAGAAAATGTTCCCGGACCCTAGGCTACAGAAAATGTTCCCCGGACCCTAGGCTACAGAAAATGTTCCCGGACCCTAGGCTACAGAAAATGTTCCCGGACCCTAGGCTACAGAAAATGTTCCCGGACCCTAGGCTACTGAAAATGTTCCCCGGACCCTAGGCTACAGAAAATGTTCCCCGGACCCTAGGCTACAGAAAATGTTCCCCGGACCCTAGGCTACAGAAAATGTTCCCGGACCCTAGGCTACAGAAAATGTTCCCCGAACCCTAGGCTACAGAAAATGTTCCCCGGACCCTAGGCTACAGAAAATGTTCCCGGACCCTAGGCTACTGAAAATGTTCCCCGGACCCTAGGCTACAGAAAATGTTCCCCGGACCCTAGGCTACTGAAAATGTTCCCGGACCCTAGGCTACAGAAAATGTTCCCCGGACCCTAGGCTACAGAAAATGTTCCCCGGACCCTAGGCTACAGAAAATGTTCCCGGACCCTAGGCTACAGAAAATGTTCCCCGGACCCTAGGCTACAGAAAATGTTCCCCGGACCCTAGGCTACAGAAAATGTTCCCCGGACCCTAGGCTACAGAAAATGTTCCCCGGACCCTAGGCTACAGAAAATGTTCCCGGACCCTAGGCTACAGAAAATGTTCCCGCACCCTAGGCTACAGAAAATGTTCCCGGACCCTAGGCTACAGAAAATGTTCCCGGACCCTAGGCTACAGAAAATGTTCCCCGGACCCTAGGCTACAGAAAATGTTCCCGGACCCTAGGCTACAGAAAATGTTCCCCGGACCCTAGGCTACAGAAAATGTTCCCCGGACCCTAGGCTACAGAAAATGTTCCCCGGACCCTAGGCTACAGAAAATGTTCCCCGGACCCTAGGCTACAGAAAATGTTCCCCGGACCCTAGGCTACAGAAAATGTTCCCCGGACACTAGGATACAGAAAATGTTCCCCGGACACTAGGCTACAGAAAATGTTCCCCGAACCCTAGGCTACAGAAAATGTTCCCCGGACCCTAGGCTACAGAAAATGTTCCCCGGACCCTAGGCTACAGAAAATGTTCCCGGACCCTAGGCTACAGAAAATGTTCCCGGACCCTAGGCTACAGAAAATGTTCCCGGACCCTAGGCTACAGAAAATGTTCCCGGACCCTAGGCTACAGAAAATGTTCCCCGGACCCTAGGCTACAGAAAATGTTCCCGGACCCTAGGCTACAGAAAATGTTCCCGGACCCTAGGCTACAGAAAATGTTCCCGGACCCTAGGCTACTGAAAATGTTCCCGGACCCTAGGCTACAGAAAATGTTCCCCGGACCCTAGGCTACAGAAAATGTTCCCCGGACCCTAGGCTACAGAAAATGTTCCCGGACCCTAGGCTACAGAAAATGTTCCCGGACCCTAGGCTACAGAAAATGTTCCCCGGACCCTAGGCTACAGAAAATGTTCCCGGACCCTAGGCTACAGAAAATGTTCCCGGACCCTAGGCTACAGAAAATGTTCCCCGGACCCTAGGCTACAGAACATGTTCCCGGACCCTAGGCTACAGAAAATGTTCCCCGGACCCTAGGCTACAGAAAATGTTCCCCGGACCCTAGGCTACAGAAAATGTTCCCCGAACCCTAGGCTACAGAAAATGTTCCCCGGACCCTAGGCTACAGAAAATGTTCCCCGGACCCTAGGCTACAGAAAATGTTCCCCGGACCCTAGGCTACAGAAAATGTTCCCGGACCCTAGGCTACAGAAAATGTTCCCCGGACCCTAGGCTACAGAAAATGTTCCCGGACCCTAGGCTACAGAAAATGTTCCCGGACCCTAGGCTACAGAAAATGTTCCCGGACCCTAGGCTACAGAAAATGTTCCCCGGACCCTAGGCTACAGAAAATGTTCCCGGACCCTAGGCTACAGAAAATGTTCCCGGACCCTAGGCTACAGAAAATGTTCCCGGACCCTAGGCTACTGAAAATGTTCCCGGACCCTAGGCTACAGAAAATGTTCCCCGGACCCTAGGCTACAGAAAATGTTCCCCGGACCCTAGGCTACAGAAAATGTTCCCGGACCCTAGGCTACAGAAAATGTTCCCGGACCCTAGGCTACAGAAAATGTTCCCCGGCCCCTAGGCTACAGAAAATGTTCCCGGACCCTAGGCTACAGAAAATGTTCCCGGACCCTAGGCTACAGAAAATGTTCCCCGGACCCTAGGCTACAGAACATGTTCCCGGACCCTAGGCTACAGAAAATGTTCCCCGGACCCTAGGCTACAGAAAATGTTCCCCATGTCTGCAACTTCTGTAAGTGCCTCTACTCTATTGGTCAATGCCACTATGCAAATGTGATGATAAGTATGCAATGCATTATTATAACGTTTTTTTTAATAGATTTTTTTATGCATTCCGGGTGTCACGTTCCTGACCTTATTTCCTTTGTTTTGTCTTTGTTTAGTTCGTCAGGACGTGAGCTGGATGGGCATTCTATGTTACGTGTTTCTATGTTGGGTTTATTGTTTGGCCTAATATGGTTCTCAATCAGAGGCAGGTGTTTGTCATTGTCTCTGATTGGGAACCATATTAAGTTAGGCTGTTCTTACTGTTTGTTTGTGGGTGATTGCCGCTGTTCGTTGCGTTCATTGTTTTTTTTTCTTTTGTTCACATGTTCAGTACTGTAGCGTCGTTAGTTTCGTTTCGTTTATTGTTTTGTTCGTCTAGAAAAGTATTCGAATAAATATGAATACATACCACGCTGCGTTTTGGTCCGATCCTTCTAACTTATCCTCCTCAGACGAGGAGGAAGACGACGCCCGTTACACCGGGACCTCAGAACTCCCCAGGTCACCTCCCTCTTAGGTCCTCCTCTCCTTCTAACTTATCCTCCTCAGACGAGGAGGAAGACGACGACCGTTACACCGGGACCTCAGAACTCCCCAGGTCACCTCCCTCTTAGGTCCTCCTCTCCTTCTAACTTATCCTCCTCAGACGAGGAGGAAGACAACGACCGTTACACCGGGACCTCAGATCTCCCCAGGTCACCTCCCTCTTGCGTTCACTTTTTGTTCCAGCACCTCCCGATTTACAAATTAAACAAATAACGCTTTGTAAATAATATACATTTAATCATAGGACTAGATGGTTTCAAATACTAACGTTATTTAGCTAGCTAGCTAGTTTATTCTACTCATTTTAAAATAGGAAGTCAACTCAGCTGTTTACAGCTAGCGTTAGACACTAGTTAGGAATCGTAGCTAAGACCTGAATGTCTCTCTGGTTGTGAACATTAACTAACTAGGTCAAAGCATTATTATTCCTGGCATAGTCATAAATAGCTTGCTAGCTGACTAAATAACTGGCTAGTTATCTAACGTCATAACTTTTAGGACCTAGACGTGTTTGTTGACATGAAGAACTATTATTGGTAATGTCAGTTAACAGAATAGCCTCTCCCCTCCAGGAGACCAGTTAACAGAATAGCCTCCTCCCTCCAGGAGACCAGTTAACAGAATAGCCTCCTCCCTCCAGGAGACCAGTTAACAGAATAGCCTCCTCCCTCCAGGAGACCAGTTAACAGAATAGCCTCCTCCCTCCAGGAGACCAGTTAACAGAATAGCCTCCTCCCTCCAGGAGACCAGTTAACAGAATAGCCTCTCCCCTCCAGGAGACCTGCTAACAGAATAGCCTCCTCCCTCCAGGAGACCAGTTAACAGAATAGCCTCTTCCCTCCAGGAGACCAGTTAACAGAATAGCCTCCTCCCTCCAGGAGACCAGTTAACAGAATAGCCTCTTCGCTCCAGGAGACCTGCTAACAGAATAGCCTCTTCCCTCCAGGAGACCAGTTAACAGAATAGCCTCTTCCCTCCAGGAGACCAGTTAACAGAATAGCCTCTCCCCTCCAGGAGACCAGTTAACAGAATAGCCTCTTCCCTCCAGGAGACCAGTTAACAGAATAGCCTCTTCCCTCCAGGAGACCAGTTAACAGAATAGCCTCTTCCCTCCGGGAGACCTGTTAACAGAATAGCCTCTCCCCTCCAGGAGACCTGCTAACAGAATAGCCTCTTCCCTCCAGGAGACCTGTTAACAGAATAGCCTCTTCCCTCCGGGAGACCTGTTAACAGAATAGCCTCTTCCCTCCAGGAGACCTGCTAACAGAATAGCCTCCTCCCTCCAGGAGACCAGTTAACAGAATAGCCTCTTCCCTCCAGGAGACCAGTTAACAGAATAGCCTCCTCCCTCCAGGAGACCAGTTAACAGAATAGCCTCCTCCCTCCAGGAGACCTGTTAACAGAATAGCCTCTTCCCTCCAGGAGACCTGCTAACAGAATAGCCTCTTCCCTCCGGGAGACCTGTTAACAGAATAGCCTCTTCCCTCCGGGAGACCTGTTAACAGAATAGCCTCTTCCCTCCAGGAGACCTGCTAACAGAATAGCCTCTTCCCTCCAGGAGACCTGCTAACAGAATAGCCTCTTCCCTCCAGGAGACCTGTTAACAGAATAGCCTCTTCCCTCCGGGAGACCTGTTAACAGAATAGCCTCTTCCCTCCGGGAGACCAGTTAACAGAATAGCCTCTTCCCTCCAGGAGACCAGTTAACAGAATAGCCTCTTCCCTCCAGGAGACCTGCTAACAGAATAGCCTCTTCCCTCCAGGAGACCTGCTAACAGAATAGCCTCCTCCCTCCAGGAGACCTGTTAACAGAATAGCCTCTCCCCTCCAGGAGACCTGCTAACAGAATAGCCTCCTCCCTCCAGGAGACCAGTTAACAGAATAGCCTCTTCCCTCCAGGAGACCAGTTAACAGAATAGCCTCCTCCCTCCAGGAGACCAGTTAACAGAATAGCCTCTTCCCTCCAGGAGACCTGCTAACAGAATAGCCTCTTCCCTCCAGGAGACCTGCTAACAGAATAGCCTCTTCCCTCCAGGAGACCAGTTAACAGAATAGCCTCTTCCCTCCAGGAGACCAGTTAACAGAATAGCCTCCTCCCTCCAGGAGACCTGCTAACAGAATAGCCTCTTCCCTCCAGGAGACCTGTTAACAGAATAGCCTCTTCCCTCCGGGAGACCTGTTAACAGAATAGCCTCTTCCCTCCAGGAGACCTGCTAACAGAATAGCCTCTTCCCTCCAGGAGACCAGTTAACAGAATAGCCTCTTCCCTCCAGGAGACCTGTTAACAGAATAGCCTCTTCCCTCCGGGAGACCTGTTAACAGAATAGCCTCTTCCCTCCGGGAGACCAGTTAACAGAATAGCCTCTTCCCTCCGGGAGACCTGTTAACAGAATAGCCTCTTCCCTCCAGGAGACCTGTTAACAGAATAGCCTCTCCCCTCCAGGAGACCAGTTAACAGAATAGCCTCTTCCCTCCAGGAGACCTGTTAACAGAATAGCCTCTTCCCTCCGGGAGACCAGTTAACAGAATAGCCTCTTCCCTCCGGGAGACCAGTTAACAGAATAGCCTCCTCCCTCCAGGAGACCTGCTAACAGAATAGCCTCTTCCCTCCGGGAGACCAGTTAACAGAATAGCCTCTTCCCTCCAGGAGACCTGCTAACAGAATAGCCTCTTCCCTCCAGGAGACCTGTTAACAGAATAGCCTCTTCCCTCCAGGAGACCTGCTAACAGAATAGCCTCCTCCCTCCAGGAGACCAGTTAACAGAATAGCCTCTTCCCTCCAGGAGACCAGTTAACAGAATAGCCTCTTCCCTCCGGGAGACCAGTTAACAGAATAGCCTCTTCCCTCCGGGAGACCTGCTAACAGAATAGCCTCTTCCCTCCAGGAGACCTGCTAACAGAATAGCCTCTTCCCTCCAGGAGACCTGTTAACAGAATAGCCTCTTCCCTCCGGGAGACCAGTTAACAGAATAGCCTCTTCCCTCCGGGAGACCTGTTAACAGAATAGCCTCTTCCCTCCAGGAGACCAGTTAACAGAATAGCCTCTCCCCTCCAGGAGACCAGTTAACAGAATAGCCTCTCCCCTCCAGGAGACCTGCTAACAGAATAGCCTCTTCCCTCCAGGAGACCTGCTAACAGAATAGCCTCCTCCCTCCAGGAGACCTGTTAACAGAATAGCCTCTTCCCTCCAGGAGACCAGTTAACAGAATAGCCTCTTCCCTCCAGGAGACCAGTTAACAGAATAGCCTCCTCCCTCCAGGAGACCTGTTAACAGAATAGCCTCTTCCCTCCAGGAGACCAGTTAACAGAATAGCCTCTTCCCTCCAGGAGACCTGTTAACAGAATAGCCTCTTCCCTCCAGGAGACCTGCTAACAGAATAGCCTCTTCCCTCCAGGAGACCAGTTAACAGAATAGCCTCTTCCCTCCAGGAGACCTGTTAACAGAATAGCCTCTTCCCTCCAGGAGACCTGTTAACAGAATAGCCTCTTCCCTCCAGGAGACCAGTTAACAGAATAGCCTCTTCCCTCCAGGAGACCTGCTAACAGAATAGCCTCTTCCCTCCAGGAGACACCAATGTGTACAGGTCTCCCGGGGCGAAGAGGTTACTAGCAGGAGGAATGTAATGCTAATTAGCAAGCCTGTATCTAGTTGTCAATGGTGTCATGTTGCTAAAGCAGAGACCAAAGGTTGCAAGTTTGTTGTCTGTGACCTAACGTTAGCTAGATAGTTAGTACATTATTTGCTAGTTAACGTGTCTGTTAATGTCGACGATATAACGTCACTGCCCAGCAACAAACAAAGAAATAACTTTTTTATCTTAAATCATTGTACCTTAACATAATAGCTAGTTAGCTATTTCAGTTTGGACATTCAACACTGCTGCAATAATCCAATCTCTTACGACGATGTTCTAATGTTTCTTCTTCTTCTCTGGTATCCTGGAATTCACACAAATGTTATGTGCATTCCGCCATCTACTGTACAGGTAGTAAATTGTAGAATAAAAATAAACGTCCATTACGGAATGTAATATTTCTGGTACAAAAAACACCAACTGATTCATCAAAAACCATCCCAGTCCTTCGGTCACGGTCCAATCCAAATCAAATCCGGACACAGGTTCAGGGGCCTGGGAGGGGGGGAACGTGTTCATCCAGTATTGCCTGCCATGCTCTGGCTGTTAAAACAACACACTGCACCTATCAGGTGTATGTGACAATACAAACCTCTATACATCGGGCCTCCCAAGCAGCAAGGCGGTCTAAGGCATCACTACAGACCCTTCCCCTCCTCTCTTCTCCCTCTCTTCTCCCTCTCTTCCCCTCTCTTCTCCCCTCTTCTCCTCTCTTCTCCCCTCTTCCCCCTCTCTTCTCCCTCTCTTCTCCCTCTCTTCTCCTCTCTTCTCCCTCTCTTCTCCCTCTCTTCTCCCTCTCTTCTCCCTCTCTTCTCCCTCTCTTCTCCTCTCTTCTCCCCTCTCTTCCCCTCTCTTCCCCTCTCTTCCCCTCTCTTCCCCTCTCTTCTCCTCTCTTCTCCCTCTCTTCTCCTCTCTTCTCCTCTCTTCTCCCTCTCTTCTCCCTCTCTTCTCCCTCTCTTCTCCCTCTCTTCTCCTCTCTTCTCCCTCTCTTCTCCCTCTCTTCCCCTCTCTTCCCCTCTCTTCTCCCTCTCCTCTCCCTCTCTTCCCCTCTCTTCTCCCTATTTTCTCCCTCTCTTCTCCTCTCTTCTCCCTCTCTGCTCCCTCTCTTCCCCTCTCTTCTCCCTCTCTTCTCCCTCTCTTCTCCTCTCTTCTCCCTCCCTTTTCCCTCTCTTCTCCTCTCTTCTCCCTCTCTTCTCCCTCTCTTCCCCTCTCTTCCCCTCTCTTCTCCCTCTCTTCTCCTCTCTTCTCCCTCCCTTTTCCCTCTCTTCTCCTCTCTTCTCCCTCTCTTCCCCTCTCTTCCCCTCTCTTCTCCCTCTCTTCTCCCTCTCTTCCCCTCTCTTCTCCCTCTCTTCCCCTCTCTTCTCCCTCTCTTCTCCCTCTCTTCTCCTCTCTTCCCCTCTCTTCTCCCTCTCTTCTCCCTCTCTTCTCCCTCTCTTCTCCCTCTCTTCTCCCTCTCTTCCCCTCTCTTCTCCCTCTCTTCTCCCTCTCTTCCCCTCTCTTCTCCTCTCTTCTCCCTCTCTTCTCACTCTCTTCCCCTCTCTTCCCCTCTCTTCTCCTCTCTTCTCCCTCTCTTCTCCCTCTCTTCCCCTCTCTTCTCCTCTCTTCTCCCTCTCTTCTCCCTCTCTTCTCCCTCTCTTCTCCTCTCTTCTCCTCTCTTCCCCTCTCTTCCCCTCTTTTCTCCCTCTCTTCTCCCTCTCTTCTCCCTCTCTTCTCCTCTCTTCTCTTCTCCTCTCCTCTCCTCTACTCTCCTCTACTCTCTTCTCCTCTCTTCCACCTGCCTTGCTCCACTGTCATGTCCAGTTCAATATAACACTGTAATATCAAAATCAAATCAAATGTTATTTGTCAAATGCACTTATAAGGCTTAACCAACAATACAGTTTTAAGAAAAATACCACAAAAAAAGAAATACAAGTAACAAACAATTAAAGAGCAGCAGTAAATAACAATAATGAGGCTATATACAGGGGATACCAGTACAGAGTCAATGTGGAGGCTATATACAGGGTGTTACGGTACAGAGTCAATGTGGAGGCTATATACAGGGGGTACCGGTACAGAGTCAATGTGGAGGCTATATACAGGGGGTACCGGTACAGAGTCAATGTGGAGGCTATATACAGGGTGTTACGGTACAGAGTCAATGTGGAGGCTATATACAGGGTGTTACGGTACAGAGTCAATGTGGAGGCTATATACAGGGTGTACTGGTACAGAGTCAATGTGGAGGCTATATACAGGGTGTACTGGTACAGAGTCAATGTGAAGGCTATATACAGGGTGTTACGGTACAGAGTCAATGTGGAGGCTATATACAGGAGGTACCGGTACAGAGTCAATGTGGAGGCTATATACAGGGTGTTACGGTACAGAGTCAATGTGGAGGCTATATACAGGGTGTTACGGTACAGAGTCAATGTGGAGGCTATATACAGGGGGTACCGGTACAGAGTCAATGTGGAGGCTATATACAGGGTGTTACGGTACAGAGTCAATGTGGAGGCTATATACAGGGTGTTACGGTACAGAGTCAATGTGGAGGCTATATACAGGGGGTACCGGTACAGAGTCAATGTGGAGGCTATATACAGGGTGTTACGGTACAGAGTCAATGTGGAGGCTATATACAGGGTGTTACGGTACAGAGTCAATGTGGAGGCTATTTACAGGGTGTTACGGTACAGAGTCAATGTGGAGGCTATATACAGGGTGTTACGGTACAGAGTCAATGTGGAGGCTATATACAGGGGGTACTGGTACAGAGTCAATGTGGAGGCTATATACAGGGGGTACCGGTACAGAGTCAATGTGGAGGTGGAGGCTATATACAGGGTATTACGGTACAGAGTCAATGTGGATGCTATATATAGGGGGTACTGGTACAGAGTCAATGTGGAGGCTATATACAGGGTGTTACGGTACAGAGTCAATGTGGAGGCTATATACAGGGTATTACGGTACAGAGTCAATGTGGAGGCGAAATACAGGGGGTACCAGTACAGAGTCAATGTGGAGGCTATATACAGGAGGTACCGGTACAGAGTCAATGTGGAGGCTATATACAGGGTATTACGGTACAGAGGCAATGTGGAGGCTATATACAGGGTATTACGGTACAGAGTCAATGTGGAGGCTATATACAGGGGGTACCGGTACAGAGTCAATGTGGAGGCTATATACAGGGGGTACCGGTACAGAGTCAATGTGGAGGCTATATACAGGGTATTACGGTACAGAGTCAATGTGGAGGCTATATACAGGGGGTACCGGTACAGAGTCAATGTGGAGGCTATATACAGGAGGTACCGGTACAGAGTCAATGTGGAGGCTATATACAGGGGGTACCGGTACAGAGTCAATGTGGAGGCTATATACAGGAGGTACCGGTACAGAGTCAATGTGGAGGCTATATACAGGGGGTACCGGTACAGAGTCAATGTGGAGGCTATATACAGGGTATTACGGTACAGAGTCAATGTGGAGACTATATACAGGGGGTACCGGTACAGAGTCAATGTGGACGCTATATACAGGGGGTACCGGTACAGAGTCAATGTGGAGGCTATATACAGAAGGTACTGGTACAGAGTCAATGTGGAGGCTATATACAGGGTGTTACGGTACAGAGTCAATGTGGAGACTATATACACGGGGTACCGGTACAGAGTCAATGTGGAGGCTATATACAGGGTGTTACGGTACAGAGTCAATGTGGAGACTATATACACGGGGTACCGGTACATAGTCAATGTGCTGGGGCACCGGTGTCGAGGTAATATGTACATGTAGGTAGAGTTATTAAAGTGACTATGCATAGATAATAAACTGTTACGGGATTTTTGTGTTTAATGACTAAAATATGTATCCATTTGACTTAGAATTATAACTCATAAATGTTGAATGTTATGTGTTCCTTGTTAGAAAGAATGGGTTTATCTTCAGACAGGCTAGAATGATTTGTCTCCCCAGGGAGGGGAAAGACCTTGAGTTGGTTGTAGATAGTTTAACAGGTGGCAGACAGTAATGAGAACTCAAACTGTATTGCCATTGTATCCGAGAGGAGGTTGGATATTAAAACCTATGACATCATCTTTATTATATAACCTGATGTAAAATGTATTATGATCAGTACTCTCGAGAATAAACGCTATTGATTGATTGATTTTAAGACTGGTTTCTGTCCATTTGGCGGATAATTATCTTACAAATTCTTATTTATGGGCAGAGTGTTTTAATTGAATTGGTTGACAAACAGGAATCAAAATTCCTTTAACATAAACAGAGAGTAGCAGCAGCATGGGGGGCAATGCAAATAGTCTGGGTAGCCATTTGATTAGATGCTCAGGAGTCATGGCTTGGGGGTAGAAGCTGTTTAGAAGCCTCTTGGACCTAGACTTGGCGCTCTGGCACCGCCTGCTATAGAGGTCCTGGATGGCAGGAAGTTTGCCCCCAGTGATGTACTGGGCCTTCCTCTGACATCGCCTGGTATAGAGGTCCTGGATGGCAGGAAGCTTGTCCCCAGTGATGTACTGGGCCTTCCTCTGACACCGCCTGGTATACAGGTCCTGGACGGCAGGAAGCTTGGCCCCAGTGATGTACTGGGCCTTCCTCTGACACCGCCTGGTATAGAGGTCCTGGATGGCAGGAAGCTTGGCCCCAGTGATGTACTGGGCCTTCCTCTGACACCGCCTGGTATAGAGGTCCTGGACGGCAGGAAGCTTGGCCCCAGTGATGTACTGGGCCTTCCTCTGACACCGCCTGATATACAGGTCCTGGATGGCAGGAAGCTTGGCCCCAGTGATGTACTGGGCCTTCCTCTGACACCGCCTGGTATAGAGGTCCTGGATGGCAGGAAGCTTGGCCCCAGTGATGTACTGGGCCGTACTAACATATCTAATACTGTAATAACAGTGTAGTCCTCTCTGCTCCTCCTCCCTCCAGCCCCTGAAGCTACACTGTGAAGTCTGCTCCCTGGTGTCCAGTTCCGGTCAGATGTTGGGCCAGGCGGCAGGGCCGGAGATCGACCACTCCTCCTGTATCTGGCGTATGAACAACGCGCCGACGCGCGGGTTCGAACACGACGTGGGGCACCGCACCACCCTCAGGGTCGTCTCTCACACCTCTGTGCCTCTGCTGCTGCAGGTGGGTTTGATTTCCCCTTCATCCTCTGATTTGATGTATTTGATTAGTGTTTTGC